>NW_016830431.1:19393-29242 GCF_001698545.2 Rhinopithecus bieti
GCAGTGTGGGGTCTGAAGGGGGTGTCTGGGAAAGGTCCAGGAAGTGGGGGGTGGGTGAGAAATCAGGGCAAAGGATGGGGCTGCTGTGAGAATGAAGCTGGTTTGGCTGGCAGCATAGCCTGGGGAGGTGCCTGGAGGATCCTGGCCTTGATCCTCCACCCCCAGAATGTCCCATCCTGGTGCAAGTCCAGCGAGGGCTGCCCTTTGGGGTTTCTTCAGGGAGAAACTGCTTTTCCTTCTGTGGTGTCCCCCGTTACAATCAGTATGTTGGACTGGTGCCACCTCCTTCCAGCTGGGAGTGTGACCAGGATCACCCCAATACCAGCCTTGCTCAAAGGAAATGACCAATGAGATTTGTCTGGGGAGTGGGGAGGGTGGCCTGAGAGGGGTGGGAGAAGCCCCGCACCAGCAATCAGGGTGTTAGATGAGGATGCATCAGACCACAGAGCTGAGGAGTCTCCCGGCTCTCAATGTTGTCATCTTCCCCGGGGCAGAGAATGGGACGTTGCTATGGACACCCAAGTCATTGGAGCCATTCACTCTGGAGATTCTAGCAAGAAGTGCCAAGATTGGCTTGGTATCTGCACTCCAGCCCAGGACTGTGGTCTGCCATTGCAGTGCAGAGAGCCAGTGTTTGTACAACCATACCAGCAGGGCGGGCAACTCCTCCCTGGAGGTGAGTGTTGGGAGGCAGGTAAGGAGTTTCTGTGCCGAGGGGAGAGGAAACGAGAGTGGAACGGATGCTGTGATTCTGCCTCTCCTGGGTGTGTCTGTGTTGGGAGGTGGGTGGAGCAGATTCTAGTCTCAGGCCATAAACTCACATGGGAAGAAAGAGAACTTTCTGGCCGGGTGCAGTGGCTCATGCCTTTAATCACAGCACTTTTGGAGGCTGAGGCAGGTGGATCACAATGTCAGGAGATTGAGACCATCCTGACCAACATGGTGGAACCCCATCTCTACTAAAAATACAAAAATCAGCTGGGCATGGTGGCGGGCGCCTGTAGTCCCAGCTACTTGGGAGGCTGAGGCAGGAGAATCGCTTGAACCCGGGAGGCGGAGGTTACAGTGAGCCAAGATTGCGCCACTGCACTCCAGCCTGGGCAACAGAGTGAGACTCCATCTCAAAAAGAAAGAATGAAAAGAAAGGAAAGAAAGAAGGAATGAAAGAAAGGAAAGGAGAGACGAAAGAAAGAAAGAAAGAGAGAGAGAGAGAGAAAGAAAGAAAGAAAGAAAGAAAGAAAGAAAGAAAAAGGAAGGAAGGAGAAAGAGAAAGAAAAGGAAGAGAGAAAGAAAAGGAAATAAAGAGAAAGAAAGAAACTTGATTGCTTATAGTTCAACCGGATTTTTCTCTCCCACCTCCCCTCTGCCAGGCTGGCCGGTAGCTTCCACCTCAGTCTTTCTCACAGTGCCCAGTGGTTCCCAGTTCCACAGCTCTGTGGCAAAGCTCAGCAGAGGGCCCTGCGGTGTGGGGTGGAAGGTGGTCATGGGGTCCCTGGCATGAGTCCACACAGGTTTCCATCACAGCTCTGCCCCACTTCCCCTTCAGACCCAGGGAGAGGCTCTGCTGCTTCTGTGCCTTACTCAGACACAGGACACCTTTTACGAGGCCGCTTACGGTCCTGTCTGCCTAGAAGCACCCCACAGCCATTTCTCCCTAGGATGTCATCATCACGGTGCTGGGAAGAGAGCTGCTGGTCGCTCTATCTTGACACCTCCAATCCCCTTTGCTTTCTCTTTTACTCTCTCCCTCCGGCTAAGAGAAACATCTTTTCCAGTTTGGAGAAATTACTTCTCCATGTTTCTAGCCAAGATACTTAGCCTAATTCCACGACTCTTGTCCTATCTGCTTTTAATTTTATTTTGGTTGTAAAGGAAGAGCCAGAAAGTGTTTATCTGGCAACACAAAACCACCTCCTTCACCCCTTACACACACACACACACACATGCACACACACACACGCACACACAGACACATACACATCCTTCTGAAGCATGAGCAGAGAATGGGGAGGTGGATAGAGGTAGTGATGGTTGGTGGGGTGGGGGGTAGAAAAGGATAAAATACACAATGGGAAAAAGACAGATTAAAATCAATCTACTATTCTGGAGATGCCCCGAGCTGCTTCAGTAAGGGAGTTAGAAAGGGGAGTGCAGGGAGCTTGGTGAGATATTGGAGCCACAGCCTTTGCTGGGCTGTTGTTCTGGTTGCTGCGTTTTCTCAGTACTTAGCAGGGAGGTTCTGTCTTCTTGGTTTGGGAGTCAGCAACGGAGGTCAAAATGTCAGCTTATATGAAATCCAGTTTGCAGGCCACATAGGAGCCTGAGGCAGGTGGATTGCTTGAGCTCAGGACTTCGAGACCAGCCTGGGCAATATGGCAAGACGCTGTCTCTACTAAAAATAAACAAATTAGCTGGGCGTGGTGGCATATGCCTGTAATCCCAGCTATTTGAGAGGCTGAGGCACAAGAATTGCTTTAACTCGGGAGGGGGACATTGCAGTGAGCCGAGATCGAGACATTACACTGCAGCCTGGAAAACACAACGAGATTGTCTCATAAAAAAAAGAAAAAGAAAAATACAAAAATTAGCGGGCATGGTAGTACATGCCTATAGTCCCAGCTCCTCAGGAGGCTGAGGTGGGAGGATGGCTTGAACCTGGGAGGTGGAGTTTGCAGTGAGCCGAGATCAAGACACTGCACTCCAGTCTGGGCGACAGAGTGGGACCCTGTCTCAAAATAAATAAATAAGGAATCCAGTTTTCAAGCAATAGAACATACATACATACATGGATACATACATACATACATGATATATACATGCATTGATACATACATGGATACATTACATGCATGGCTATATACATACATGATACATACATACATACATGGATATATATATAGATACATGGATACATTCATTCATTCATTAATGCTTCAATTATTCACACATCCCCCGTCTTACTCTAGAAAGGATTTCAGGCAAAGAGCTAGAGTGTGAGAGGGAAGAGGCTGAAATCCTGGTGCAGGGCCAGGCAGGGAGTCAGGGTAAATAATGAACCGGGGAGGCCAAATAGGCAGGACTACCGTGTGGCTTTAGGCAGGGCCTTGCAGCCCCAGGGCCTGGTCAAGAAGGTACTCACCAGGTGCTGGTGGAGCTGAGACATGACTCAGGCAGGGTCCACAGGTTCCCAGGCCAAAGGGGTCAGTCAGAAACACCCAGAAGCCCTTACCAGTTTGGTCTCCTGGCCGCCCGTGATCAGCAACCCTCCTCCAGGTGGCCGGCTGCAAGTGTGACGGGCGCACCTTCGGCCGCTACTGCGAGCGCTCCAAGGACGCCTGTGAGGAGCCATGCTTCCCGAGTGTCCGCTGCATTCCTGGGAAGGGCTGTGAGGCCTGCCCTCCACACCTGACTGGGGATGGGCGGCACTGCGCTGGTGAGCCGGGAACAGGGCCTGGAGGAGGGGCATCTGGGAGCAGCTCATAGCTCAAGGGTGTAGACAGCCAAAGGCAAACCATTTCTCTCCCTTTTCCGGCAAGCCTTTAGAATGCTCAATCTAGGTAGGTAATCTAGGCAGGTATGGGAAATCTAGGTAGGTATGGGAAATCTAGGTAGGTATGGGAAATCTAGGTAGGCCTGGAAAGGGGGTGGTGGATGGTGTGGTGCTGAAGGAGAAGAGGTTGTACAGGCACAGGGGAGGGGACGGGGCTGAGCATCCCTGAGGCATTGACTGGGGAAACCCTGGGCAAAAGACTGAAGATGGTCTGCCCAGGGGAGGAGACTTCAGCAGCGGCCAGGGAACCGGGCAAGCTGGGTCCTCAGGCTCCCTGGGGGTCTTCAGAGACACGAGGCCCAGGATCTCTGCATCTCACAAGTCAGGACGTTTGGAGGGGCTGGCGTGGGGATCCGGCAGCAAAGGTGCCTGATTTTCCCTTTGAGTCCTCCCAGCCATCTGTTCCTCCCACTCTGAACCATCAGAGTCTGATGAGGGAGATCACAGCAAGGCCTTTACCAAGCCCCCTTAGGCAACCAAATAAAATCTAGAGATCACTGTGCCTTCAGAGCCGAGGCCAGAGTGGGTAGAACCGCAGATTTTATAAACGCAGACAAGGAGATGGAAGTGAGAGGGGAGGGCGTGAGGAAAGTCGGCTGGGGGCCCCTCCTCTGCCAGCCTTCAGGGTCCTTTCTGAAGCAGAAGGTCTGAGAAACACTCCAGTCTCTCTCTATAAGTCGAAGAATACCTGCCTGGCCGAGGAAAGGGGTTGCCCTGCAGAGAAACGCCTGGAAAAGTGGGGAAGGATGGTTTGGGGTTCTGAGTGGCCCACAGCAGAACACTGGGGGAAAGAAAGCAGGCCTGTCCCGGAGCGGGTTTCCACGGGCTGGACTCTCCCTCCGCTGCCCCAGTGCGCTGCTGCTGACCTCCCTGCTCACTCTGCAGCTCCGGGGAGCTCTTTCCTGTGTCGGAACCAGTCCTGCCCTGTGAATTACTGCTACAATCAAGGCCACTGCTACATCTCCCAGACTCTGGGCTGCCAGCCCACGTGCACCTGCCCCCCGGCCTTCACCGATAGCCTCTGCTTCCTGGCTGGGAACAATTTCAGTCCAACTGTCCACCTAGGTACCGCCCTCTCACCCCCCCACTCTACCCAGGCTCCACCCTCTCACCCCCACGCTCCACCCAGGCCCCGCCCCTTACCCCATCCAGGCTCCGCCCTCTCACCCCCACTCCACCCAGGCCCCGCCCTCACCCCCACGCTCCACCCAGGCTCCACCCTCTCATCCCATCCAGGCTCCGCCCTCTCACCCCACTCCACCCAGGCTCCGCCCTCTCACCACTACACTCCACCCAGGCCCCGCCCTGTCATCCCCGGGCCCCACCTTCTCACCGCCACACTCCTCCCATCTTTGGGGAATGGGATATGATAATGGGATGGGGAAGCTCTGGGGTCACAGGACAGAGCTCCGGATTTATCTGGGATGGTGTAAGGTGCGGGCTGTAGGAGCTGGCGAGGGCAGCTGTCACATCAAGGACCACGGGGCTGTGTGGCCTGTGGAGGAAGGACGGAGGCAGAGACCTCACATCTGGCTCAGTGAGATGAGTGGCGGGAGGCCCGGGGCATAGTGGAGTGAGAGCGCTAGGGTGAGGGCCACTTCTCCGGTGTCTTCAGTGACCTGTCACTGTGGAATGGAGCAGTCACCCTGGGCTGGCCCGACGGACATCTTGGGTAAGTCTGGGTAAACCGTGGGGTGATGATACATTTGCTTCTCCCATCTCCAGAACCTCCCTTAAGAGTCATCCAGCTCTTGCTCAGTGAAGAGGAAAATGCCTCCATGGCAGAGGTCAACGCCTCGGTCAGTGCTGCAGGCCGCGCTCTGGGTGGGCGGGGACGCTTGGCGGGTTCAGGCCAGAGCGGAACCATCACTGTGCGGCCTTCATCTTGTCATCCATCTGGATTCAATTGCCAGAGGAGGCCGGAGCCTCTTGCCCCATGGGAGGTGCAGGGCATTAGGAAGTGAGGAAGGCCGGGGACAGAAACCTCAACTCACCATAAGCAGAGACCAGGGTGCCAAGTCACCCCAGCCGAGACCTCTAAGCATCTTGGGTATGATCTGGAAGAAACGAAAGGACATTTCACCTCCAGGGAGTCTTCCCTGACTTTCCAGAGAGAACTGGGTGTTCCCTGTTCTTGGCTTCCATGCCATACCTCAATCACAGGCAAAGTTGCACAACTGCTGAGTGGTTGAGGGTCTAGAATCCTGCACACCCAGAATCAAAATCTCTGCACTGCCCCTCACTAGAGCAGGTATGTTAATTAGATACATTATATAACAGGTCCTCTGTAAACACAGGGACAATCACAGCACCTGCGGCAACAGGCTGTCTCACTGTTTAAATGATGTGCATCAAGCATTTAGTACGGTGCCCGACACGCAAGTATTCAAACCTTGTAATTGCTATTATTACTACTGCAAGCATAGCACTCCCCACTCCACACTCCACACTCCCCACTCCCTACTTCCCACTCCCCACTCCACAATCCCCACTCCCCACTTCCCACTCCCCATTCCCCACTCTCCACTCCCCACTCCACATGGTAAAATCTGTTGACATTTGTCACCTGCACCAGACTATGCACTCTTTTGAGTTTAGATTCCACCTAAGTCACCTTGACACCCCCAGCCCCTGACGATCTCCTAGGTCTACTTAACCCTTGTTCAGTATACTGGGGAGGGGTCATGAGTCATGCATCAGAGGCAAGTCTGAGGAGGGCGACAGAATGGAAAACCCTTCACTTACAACAGACATTATTAAGCAAGGACCCGAGACAGTCACTGGGCTAGGTTAGAGTGCGAGGATGCAGAGATGGTGAGGAATGTGCTGGGGTCCTGGGGCTCCCGTTCCAGGAGGAAACAGGGATGAATACACCCATCAAGGTGGGAGGGGATCTCCCCTCTGGATGGGGCCTCACCCCCACCCGCCCATCCCCCATCCTCTGTCCTAGGTGGCATACATACTGGGGACCCTGGACATGCGGGCCTTTCTCCGCAACAGCCAAGTGAACCGAATGTAAGTGGGACTGTGTCCCCTGAGCCCCAGGTCCTCTTCCTCATCCCCACTCCCTAGCCCCCATCACTGTCACTCTCCCACACAGCAATTCCCCAGCACCGGCCTCGGGAAGCCCCATTCAACACTGGATGGTCATCTCGGAGTTCCAGTACCGCCCTTGGGGCCCCGTCATCAACTTCCTGAACAACCAGCTGCTGGCTGCAGTGGTGGAGGCGTTCTTACACCAGGTTCCACGGAGGAGTGAGGAGTCCAGGAACCACGTGGTCTTCCAGCCCATCTCCAGGGAAGACGTGTGGGATGTGACAGCCCGTGAGTCCATCCATTCCGGGGACAGTGTGGGGGTCACTGCAGGGGGTGGGTAAACAGAGGTGCTTCCGCCCACACAAACAAGTTAATTGAGTTTTTCTGTTTGCTTGGTTTTGAGAGAAAGCGTGAACATTTTATCCAGCTTCCTTTTAGATTCAAGAGCAGGAGCAGCCAGCACCGCTAAGGCAGTCACATGTATACAGCTTCACAGAGCAAGTACCTAGCCAAGGCCTTGCTGACTGTGGCTGCTAATAAAACAGCAGCAATTTATTTTCATAACATTGCTAATAGTTTTCTTAAAATGCCATTGCACTTAAACATACACAAGGACACCCCCATCGTGTCTGTCCTCCAGCTGCAGGACATTAAGCTGGAGACTGGAGACTGGCCAGGGACAGAGGCAACTCTTCCCTGAAATGATGTGACACTGTGCAACCACCTTCCCCAGGCCAGGCCAGGCCTCAACACCCCCCACCACCTTCCCCAGGCCAGGCCTCAACACCCCCAAGCACCTTCCCCAGGCCAGGCCAGGCCTCAACACCCCCGAGCACCTTCCCCAGGCCAGGCCAGGCCTCAGCACCCCTAAGCACCTTCCCCAGGCCAGGCCTCAGCACCCCCATCTGAAAATGAGATGGGATTTCTGAGCCCCCTTTCAGTGCTGACAGCCCCTGGTTCTCCCAGAACAGGTATAAGTTGGCAAGCTTGTCAGAGTAACAAAGGAATAACACATCCTATTTTCTGTATAGGGCAGAGAATAGGGCAGTGACCACCCCAAACACAACAGAAAGTGCTGTTTTACTTGGGTCTGGGACCAAGCAAGAGCTTCTCCTAGAATCCTGGCTAAGCCTGCTCCTGGAGCAGTGGGTGAAATCCCTCAGAACTACTGTATGTTGGGGAGTTGGGGTAGGAGGCCTGGGAGGCAAACCCTGACTATGCAATTAAAGAAAACCTATAATTTTTATTATACAAGTATCCTATGTTTATTGCAGAAACTTTAGGAGACACAAATTTAACAAAAGAAAAGAGGAAAAGCCCTGTAATGCCAATCCCTAGAGAGACAACAATATTTTGTACATATCCTTCTGAACTTTCTTTCATGCCTAAGAACTTCACACATCGATTTTTTATTGAAGGATCAAATCATTCCTAATGTTTGATAACCTCCTCGTTAAACAATTGTGAACAGATTGTCTCATATATTGTATCCATATTCCCATTTGACATATTATAATGGTAGGTTTGAATATAGTGTCATCTTTTTTTTTTTTTTTTTGAGGCGGAGTCTCGCTCTGTCGCCCAGGCTGGAGTGCAGTGGCCGGATCTCAGCTCACTGCAAGCTCCGCCTCCCGGGTTCAAGCCATTCTCTCGCCTCAGCCTCCCGAGTAGCTGGGACTACAGGCGCCCGCCACCTCGCCCGGCTAACTTTTGTATTTTTTTAGTAGAGATGGGGTTTCACCGTGTTAGCCAGGATGATCTCGATCTCCTGACCTCGTGATCCGCCCGTCTCGGCTTCCCAAAGTGCTGGGATTACAGGCTTGAGCCACCGCGCCCGGCCACATAAGTGCTATTATGATCATTTCCTTTTAAAGATAAGGAAACTGACACTGAAAGAGTTAAGGAATGTTCCCTGAATTTCACATCTAGTTACTAGTAGAGTTTCAGTTTCAACCCAGGTCTGGCCACCTTCAAAGCATACGCTCTTTAGGAAAGCATTTTCCATAGAAAACTTTTTCCATAGGAAACTTTTTCCATAGGAACTGTCATCCCCTGGTAAGGATGTGCAGTTTATTTAACCCGACCCCACTTCTGAAACGTTGTTACTATTATCCACCACGCTGATGTGAATATGCGGGGCATATGTGTCTGTGCACCTCTCTAATTACTTCTCAGGAGAAACACCTGAAAAGGAATTCGTGGTTGAAAAGGTACTGATTTAGTGTTCATCAGTGGCTTTCCGTGTTAATCTGTGTCCTTCCCGACAGTGAACGTGAGCACGCTGAAGGCTTACTTCAAATGCAGTGGCTACAAGGGCTATGACCTGGTCTACAGCCCCCAGAGCGGCTTCACCTGCGTGTCCCCGTGCAGTAGGGGCTACTGTGACCATGGAGGCCAGTGCCAGCACCTGCCCAGTGGGCCCCGCTGCAGGTGCATAGGGCTGTGGCCAGGAGGTGGATGACAGTGCTGGGGAACCCAAGCTGGGCAAGACACCGCAAGGGGTCCAGAAATTAGGATGGCTCCCTTTGTAATGAGAAAGATCGGAGACCTGGGAAGAGGGGACAGTGGGAAAGGAGAGTTGTGAGTGCCTGCTCTGTGTGGAGAATAAAGGCGCTATATTACAAACTCTGAAACCCAAAGGAGCCACAGGGGGTATTGAAACCATTTCGAAGATGAGAAAACTGCAGCTTAAAGATGACAAGGAACTTGCCCGGGGAACCAGTAGGTTAAGCAGCAGGGCATGGTTTCCAAAGCCAAACATTTTTTATTTTTAATTTTTTGAGACGGAGTGTCATTCCGTCGCCCAGGCTGGAGTGCAGTGGCGCGTTCTCGCTCACTGCAACCTCCGCCTCCCGGGTTCACGCCATTCTCCTGCCTCAGCCTCCCGAGTAGCTGTGACTGCAGGCGCCCGCCACCACGCCCAGCTGATTTTTGTATTTTTAGTAGAAACAAGGTTTCGCCATGTTGGCCAGGCTGGTCTCAAACTCCTGACCTCAGGTGATCCACCCACCTCAGCCTCCCAAAGTGCTGAGATTACAGGCGTGAGGCCCAAAGTCAAACCCTCCCACCTGATCTGGCTGCTGCTTCCCTGCTGTCTCCTTGTGGGGAAAAGAACTTGCACCCGGGGTTCCGCTGGTTAACAGCGCAGGAAGCCGCGGCGCACGCAGGCCTGGTCTCCGCGATCTCCGCCGGCCGCAGTTCCACATCCCGCCCAAGAACGGGGTGGGCGGAGCGGGGGCGGGGCCAGCTCTCGGGGCGGGGCG
>NW_016830431.1:31328-35206 GCF_001698545.2 Rhinopithecus bieti
CTCAAATATATCTATATCTATATCTATATCTATATCTATATCTATATCTATATCTATCTATCTATCTATCTATCTATCTATCTATCTATCTATCTAATACATATGATCTCTGTATTAGTCAGGGTTCCCTAGAGGGACAGGACTAATAGGATAGATGTATATATAAAGGGGAGTTTATGAAGGAGTATCGACTCACACGATCACAAGGTGAGGTCCACAATAGGCCGTCTGCAAGCTGAGAAGCAGGGAAGCTAGTCTGAATCCCAAGATCTCAAAAGTAGGGAAGCCAACAGCGCAGCCTTAAGTCTGTGGCTGAAGGCCCGAGATCCCCTGGCAAACCACCAGTGTAAGTCCAAGAGTCCAAAAGCTGACGAACTTGAAGTCCGATGTTCGAGGGCAGGAAGCATCTAGCACGGGAGAAAGATGGAGACTGGAAGACTCAGCCAGTGTAACGTTCCTCTGCCTGCTTTATTCTAGCTACACTGGCAGCTGATTAGATTGTGTCTACCCAGATTGAGAGTGGGTCTGCCTCTCCCAGTCCACTGATTCAAATATTAGTCTCTGTTGCCAACACCCTCACAGAGATACACCCAGGAACAATACTTTGTGTCCTTCAGTCCAATCAGGTTGACACTCCATATTAACCGTCACAGTCTTTGATTTGAGCAGACTCCAAACTGTCTACATTATATGGAGAATGACTTCTCCCAATAGGTGAAGCCACTCTCCTATGTACAAAGCTGTAGCTTTACCCTCATATGCCCCAAAATGGAATTTAATGAAGTCTTCATACAAAACCATAGTCACAACATTCATTTATCAAGAAGCAAGCACACAGCACAGATGACTTCGAATTTTACCAAATATTTAAAGGGAAATAATACCTATTTTCTGCAATCTTTTCTGGAAGACAGAAGCAGGAGGAATACTTCCTAAGTCATTTGTCAGTGTCACCCTAATACCAAAACCAGACAAAAACATTACAAGACGACTGACTATAGACCAATATCTCTCACATAGATGCAAAAATTATCAATAAAATATTAGCAAATTGAGTTCAACAATATGTAAAAAGAATTATAGGCCATCACCAACAGGGATTTATCCCAGGTATGCAAGACTGGTTCAATATTCAAAAATCAGCTAATGTAATCTGTTACATCAACAAGCTAGAGAAGAAAAATATTCAAAAATCAGCTAATGCAATCCGTTACGTCAACAGGCTAGAGAAGAAAAATCACATGATCATATCAGTGGATGTAGGAAAGGCATTTGACAAAATCCAACCCTGCTTATTATTTAAAAAAAGAAAAAAACTCTCAGTAAATTAGAAATAGGAACTTCCTCAACTTGATAAAGGATATCTACAAAAACTGAGCTGGGCCCAGTGGCTCATTCCTATAATCCCAGCACTTTGGGAGGCTGAGGCGGGTGGATCACAAGGTTAGGAGTTCGAGACAAGCCTGGCCAATATGGCGAAACCCTGTCTCTATTAAAAATACAAAGATTAGCCAGGCGTGGTGGTCAGCACCTGTAGTCCCAGCTACTCAGGAGGCTGAGGCAGGAGAATCGCTTGAACCCGAGAGGCGGAGGTTGCAGTGAGCTGAGAACGCACCACTGCACTCCAGCCTGGGCAACAGAGTGAGACTCTGTCTAAATAAATAAATAAATAAATAAATAAATAAAAGAATATCTACAAAAACCAACTGCTAACATCATCCTTAATGGTGAGAAACTAGATGCTTTCCCCCAAGATGAGGAACAAGGCCAGGATGTCCCCTCCCACCATCAATTTTCAACATCATACTGGAGGTCTTGGCCAATGCAACAAGACACAAAAGGGAAATAAAAGGTATACAGAATAAAAAGGAAGAAATAAAACTGTTTTTGTTCACAGATGACACAATCATCTATGTAAAAAAATCTAAGAGTTGACAAAAGGAAAAAACCCCAGAACAAAGAAGCGATTTCAGCCAAGTTTCATGATATAAGGTTAGTGTCCCAGCGTCAATGGCTTTCATGTGTGCCAGCAAAGAACAATTGAAATTTAGAATTAAAAACATTTGAACAAGACAGGAAGCAAAAAAAAGAAAAACTACTAATAAAATTAAATACACATTACCATTTACATTAGCATCCCCCAAAATGAAATACTGAGGTATAAATGTAACAAAATATGTACAAGATCTATATGAGAAAAACTATAAAACTCTGATGAAAGATATCAAAGAACTTCATAAATGGGATGACATTCTATATTTATGGACAGGAAGACTCAAATTTATTTTATTTTATTTTTGAGACGGAGTCTCCCTCTGTCAGCCAGGTTGGAGTGCAATGGCGCCATCTCAGCTCACTGCAACCTCAGCCTCCCGAGTTCAAGCAATTCTCTTGCCTCAGCCTCACGAGTAGCTGGATTACAGGTGCACATCACCATGCCTGGCTAGTTTTTTTGTATTTTTAGTAGAGACAGGGTTTCAACATTTTGGTCAGGCTGATCTCAAACTCCTGACCTCAGGTGATCCACCCACCTTGGCCTCCCAAAGTGCTGGGATTATAGGTGTCAGCCACCACGCCAGGCCAGAAGACTCAGTATTATTAAGATAGCAGTTCTCAATATTATCAAGATAGCAGCAGATCAAGATAGCCAACTTGATCTACAGATTCTACATAACACAATCTTAATCAAAATCCCAGGAAATTATTTGTAGAGATTGATAAACTGGCTCTAAAGTTTATGTGGAGAGGCAAAAGATCCAAAATAGCCAACTCAATATTAATGGAGAACAGTCGGAGGACTGATATCACCTGACTTCAAGGCTTACTCCAAAGCTATAGTCATGAAAACTGCATGATACTGGCAAAAGAATAGACAAACAGATCAACGGAACAGAATAGAGAGCCCAGAATATTAAAAGTAATGTTTCTAATAGACCTGTGTAAATGTGGCAACTGATCTTTGACAAAGGAGCAGAGGCCATGCAATGGAGCAGAGATAGTGTTTTCAACAAACGATACTGGGACAACTAGACATTCATATGCAAAAAAATATAAATATATTTATATATAGACACAGACCTTATACCTTTCATAAAAACTCAGAATGAATGATAAACCTCAATAAAATGAAAAACTGAAAGACCCAAGAAGATAACATAGGAGAAAATCTAAATGACCTTGGGGATGGTGATGACTTTTTAGACACAATACCAAGGGCATGATCCACGAAGGAAATAATTGATGAGCTGAACTTCATTAACATTAAAAACTTCCTCTCTGTGAAAGACAATGGCAAGAGAACGAAAATATTTGCAAAAGTCCCATCTGATTAAAGACTGTTATCTAAAAATACACAAAGAGCCAGGTGCACTGGCTCAGACCTGAAATCCCAGCACTTTGGGAGGCTGAGGCAGGCGGATCACTTGAGGTCAGGCGTTTGAGAACAGCCTGGCCAACATGGGGAAACCCTATCTCTATTAAAAATGCAAAAATTAGCTGGGTGTGGTGGTGCATGCCTGTAATCCCAGCTACTCGGAAGGCTGAGGCAGGAGAATCGCTTGAACCCAGGAGGCAGAGATTGCAATGAACTGAGATTGCACCACTGCACGTCAGCCTAGGCAAAAGAGTGAGACTCTGTCTCAAAAAATAATAATATTTAATTAATTAAATATACAAATAACTCTTACAACTCAACAATAAGAAAATGAACAAACCAGGCCGGGCGCGGTGGCTCAAGCCTGTAATCCCAGCACTTTGGGAGGCCGAGACGGGCGGATCATGAGGTCAGGAGATCGAGACCCTCCTGGCTAACACAGTGAAACCCCGTCTCTACTAAAAAATACAAAAAACTAGCCAGGCGAGGTGGCAGGCGCCTGTAG
>NW_016830431.1:35777-127187 GCF_001698545.2 Rhinopithecus bieti
CACACCTGTTAGAATGACCACAATCGCCAGGCACAGTGGCTCACACCTGTACTCAATACACACCTGTTAGAATGACCACGATCACCAGGAACCATGGCTCACACCTGTACTCAATTCACACCTGTTAGAATGACCACAATTGCCAGGCACTGTGGCTCACACCTGTACTCAATACACACCTGTTAGAATGACCACAATCGCCAGACACCGTGGCTCACACCTGCACTCGATTCAAACCTGTTAGAATGACCACAATCGCCAGGCACCGTGGCTCACACCTGTACTCAATACACACCTGTTAGAATGACTACAATTGCCAGGCATTGTGGCTCACACCTCTACTCCCAGCACTTTGGGAGACTGAAGCAGGAGGATGACTTGAGCCCAGGAGTTTGAGACCAGTCTGGGCAACAAAGCAAGATCCCATCTCTACAAAATATTAAAAAATTATATGAGCGTGGTAGCAGGTGACTGTGGTCCCAGCTACTCTGGAGGCTGAGGTGGGAGGATTGCTTGAGCCCAGGAGGTTGAGGCTGCAGTGAGGCGTGATCCAGCCTGCACCCCAGCCTGAGAAACACAATGAGACCCTGTCTCAAAAGAAAAGAAAAGAAAAGAAAAAAAGAATTACCAAAATCCACAGCACGGAAAACTTCAAATGCTGTTCAGGATGTGGAGCAACAGGAACCCTCCTTCATTACTGGTGGGAAGGCAACATGGTACAACCACTTTGGAAGACAATTCGGTAGTTTCTTTTTTTATTTTTCTTGAGACGGAGTTTCACTCTGTCACCCAGGCTGGAGTGCAGTGGCGTGATCTCGGCTCACTGCAAGCTCTGCCTCCTGGGTTCACGCAATTCTCCTGCCTCAGTCTCCCAAGTAGCTGGGACTACAGGTGCCCACAATTTGGCAGTTTCTTACCAAACTAAACCATACTCTTACTATGCAGTCCAGCAATCACACTCCTTGGTATTTACCCAAAGGGACGGAAAATGTTTTTGTCCACATGAAAACCTGCACACGGAGATTTATAGCAGCTTTATTCATAATTGCCAAAACTTGGAAGCAACCAAGATGTCCTTCAGCAGGTGAATGGGTAAATAATCTATGGTACATTCAGACGATGGAAATTATTTCAGTGCTAAAATGAAATGAACTATACAGCTATGAAAATACATACAGAAAACTTAAATGCATATACTATGTGAAAGAAGACAATCTGAAAAGGCTACTTACCTCATGATTGCAATTATATGATATTCTGGAAAAGCTAAAATTATGGAGACAGTAAAAAGATCAGTGGTTGCCAGGCGTTAGGGATGAATAAGTGAAGCACAGAGGATTTTTAGGGCACTGAAACTACTTATTTTTCTGTATGATGCTACAATGGCAGAAACATTTATTTTATTTTATTTTTTGAGACGGAGTCTCACTCTATCGCCCAGGATGGAGTATAGTGGTGTGATCTCGACTCACTGCAACCTCTGCCTCCCAGGCTCAAGCGATTCTCCGGCCTCAGCTTTCCAACTAGCTCCTCAGTCTTCCAAGTAGCTGAGACTAAAAGTGTGCGTCATCACACCCAACTAATTTTTGTATTTTTAGTAGATATGGGATTTCGCCATATTGGCCAGGCTGGTCTTGAACTCCTGACCTCAAGAGATCCACCTGCCTCGGCCTCCCAAAGTGCTGGGATTACAGGCATGAACCACCACGCCCAACCAGCTGATACATTGTTGAATAGAGAATGAATGTGCAACGCCAAAAATGAACTGTAAACTCTGGACTTTGATGAGGATATGCTGACGTGGACACATGGACTGTCACACATGTGCCCCCCGTGCAGGGTGTTGATGGTGGGGGAGGCTGGGCGTATGGATATGCGTGTGTGGCAGGGGGTATATGGGAACTTTCTGTATTTTCCACTCAGGAAAATTTTGCTGTGAACCTAAAACTGCTCTAAAAAGTAAATTTTATTATTTAAAAGATGATTTTAAAACTAATATATTTAAACTTTTAAAAGAATTAAGCACACATTGTACTAAGGGGGCGGCTAGGGAGTCAACCGTCCGTCAGTTGCGAGGAAGGGGGAGGCCAGCAGGCACGAAGGAACTGATGAGACAGCCCCTCACCTGGCTGCCAGAATCTCAATTCCATGAGGACTTCGTCATGTGACTCAGAGTCGGAGACAGTAGAAGGCCCAAAAGCTACAACTCACCCAAAACCCACCAGGGACTATTGGCAAAGGATTCACCCGCCATGGAAGACGTGGGAGCGCTGTGGGCGCCACGTGTCATCAACTGTGGAGATTGTGACAGGATTCACCCGCCATGGAAGACGTGGGAGCGCTGTGGGGGCCGAGTGTCATCAACTGTGGAGATTGTGAAGGATTCACCCGCCATGGAAGACGTGGGAGCGCTGTGGGGGCCGCGTGTCATCAACTGTGGAGATTGTGAAGGATTCACCCGCCATGCAAGACGTGGGAACGCTGTGGGCGCCGCGTGTCATCAACTGTGGAGATTGTGAAGGATTCACCCGCCATGGAAGACGTGGGAGCGCTGTGGGGGCCGCGTGTCATCAACTGTGGAGATTGTGAAGGATTCACCCGCCATGGAAGACGTGGGAGCGCTGTGGGCGCCGCGTGTCATCAACTGTGGAGATTGTGAAGGATTCACCCGCCATGGAAGACGTGGGAACGCTGTGGGCGCCGCGTGTCATCAACTGTGGAGACTGTGAAGGATTCACCCGCCATGCAAGACGTGGGAGCGCTGTGGGCGCCGCGTGTCATCAACTATGGAGATTGGGAAACTGGAAAGAGCAAAAGCAAAGCGGCGAGTGGGGAGCAGAGCTGCCCCAAACCCACGGTCCGTCCTCCCCGGTCCACTTCCCACTTCCGACACTGAGCAATGGAGGGAGTCGGGAGACAGAGTCTGTGTGTGATGGACAGCTCCTCCCGAGGCAGAGGAGAGGCCTGATGCCTGGTGGAAGGTTGAGAGCTTGATACTCTGAAGGAGACCGGCAGATTGGAGGGAAGAGAGGAGGCGGGGACCCTGGTGGGAGGCGATGCATTAAAAGCAGGGCTGTCGGCCGGGCGCGGTGGCTGAAGCCTGTCATCCCAGCACTTTGGGAGGCCGAGACGGGCGGATCACGAGGTCAGGAGATCGAGACCATCCTGGCTAACACGGTGAAGCCCCGTCTCTACTAAAAAATACAAAAAACCAGCCGAGCGAGGTGGCGGCACCTGTAATCCCAGCTACTCCGGAGGCTGAGGCAGGAGAATGGCGGGAACCCGGGAGGCGGAGCTTGCAGTGAGCTGAGATCCGGCCACTGCACTCCAGCCTGGGTGACAGAGGGAGACTCCGTCTCAAAAAAATAAAAAAAATAAAATAAATAAAAAATAAAAAAAGGGCTGTCTGGGCCAGGTGTGGTGGCTCCCGCCTATAATCCCAGCACTTTGGGAGGCCGAGGCAGGCAAATCACCAGAGGTCAGGAGTTCAAGACCAGCCTGTCTCTACCAAAAATATAAAAAATTAGCTGGGCATGGTGGCACACAACTGTAATCCCAGCTACTTGGGAGGGTGAGACATGAGACTCCCTTGAACCTGGGAGGCGATGGTTGCAATGAGCCCAGTTGGCACCACTGTACACCAGCCTGGGCGATAGAGCGAGACTCGGTCTCAAATAAAATAAAAACAAAAATAATAAAAGTAGGGCTGTCCGATTTAGCAAATGAAAATACAGGAAGCTCAGCTTAAATTTCAGATTAACCACAAATAATTGTTTTAGTTTAAAGATATCCCATGAACTATTTGGAACATTCTTGTATATTTTTAAGTGTTCATCGTTTATCTGAGGTTCTCATTTAACTGGACGTCCTGTGTTTTCTTGGTGAGCCCAGTCAAAGCCACTGAGGCCCTGACTGCATGGGAGGAAGAGGTGTCCCAGGAAAGGAGAGGGCACCTGGGGACACCCTTCTCTAGCTGGACGGGGAGCTGCCCCTTCATGAGTGGGACAGTTAGAAGGACAAGGACACAACCATCCATTTTCGTCAGCTCATTCCCCGGCTCCGAGTGGTCTGAATTCTGTCGCTTTGGCCCCTGGAATAAAAGAACTGACTGACCCTTCCCTGGGGTGCCAGGTGTGAGTTTGCTTGGAAGAAATAAGGGCGCAGACCCCCGTCCCCTGCTGGTGGCAGGCAGCCGGGGCACCTTCAGTGGGCTCGGGAGTGGCAAAGGGAGCTATCTAGGGCAAAGGTTGGCCAAAGACACAGACTCCCTTGCCCATTCTTCCCTGCTTCAAAGGAACCTTCCAGAAACTCCCCGTAGGCCTGAAGTAAGTGGCTTAATGACTAGGATAATGAGTAATAGGTAAAGGCCGGGTGCGGTGGCTCACGCCTGTAATCCCAGCACTTTGGGAGGCCGAGATGGGCGGATCACGAGGTCAGGAGATCGAGACCATCCTGGCTAACACAGTGAAACCCTGTCTCTACTAAAAATACAACAACAAAAAAATCAGCCAGGTGCGGTGGCGGGCGCCTGTAGTCCCAGCTACTCGGGAGGCTGAGGCAGGAGAATGGCGTGAACCCGGGAGGCAGAGATTGCAGTGAGCCAAGATCACACCACTGCACTCCAGCCTGGGTGGCAGAGCGAGACTCCATCTCAAAAAAAAAAAAAAAAAGAAAGAAAATGAGGAATAGGTAACCGGCATGATACACACCTTTACGCATTTATTGGCAACAGAAAGTGACATGCTGCCCACTCATTAAAGTGTGGGGCACACCCATGGAATTTGTTTCCATTCAAATGCTTTGCATAATTTGGTGGCCAATTCCCCTCACAAGGGATGAAGGCAGGACTGGCTGTAGCAGAAGCTTCAGATGAGGTCTCTGGTCAGAGAAGTTCCACCTCACATTGTCTTCATCATTGCTGTTTTCATCATTTCTGTGCTGTCTTAGAGCTCATGCCGAGTCACAGGTGACTTTAAACAGGCCATCTTGTTTAGGTCCACGCTTAAATTTGTCTTTATAAAACATGTGACATTTTACCTCATATACACACACCTTTAGAATCTTAAATAGCTGGAGAGTTTTCTCCAGGCACTTCTGGCTCCTGTTGGTTTGGTAACATTACTCCTGCTAACGTTGGTCATCTCCAGTAATACAGGTGTGCGCACGCACATACACACATACACACACACACGTTCTCTCTCTTTCTTCCTCTTTATTGTCCCCCCACCACCACATGCAATCATAATGATACATTTTAGTTCCCAAATGCTCCTAATTTGTTTTGTTGTTGTTGTTTTGAGACAGGGGCTCACTCTGTCGCCAGGCTGGAGTGCAGTGACGCAATCTCACTCCACTTCCTGGGTTCAAGCGATTCTCCTGCCTCAGCCTCCTGAGTAGTTGGGATTACAGCCACATGCCACCACGCCCAGCTCATTTGTGTATTTTTAGTAGAGACAGGATTTCACCATGTTGCCTAAGTTGGTCTCAAACTTCTGGCCTCAAGTGATCCGCCGGCCTCGGCCTCTCAAAGTGCTGGGATTACAGGCGTGAGCCACAGCACCCAGCCTCTGATTTGTGTATCCCATATTTTACAGATTTTTTAAACTAGTCAAATTTTACACTATTTTTACTTCCAAAAATAACAATAACCAGCATTATATGTACATGTATGTCATGTACATATATGTGTGTACATGTGTCCTCATATGTAGTAATTACTATTACATGAGCCCCTGTATTAGGTACCACCAACTTGAGGAAGTACAAAGCAAGAGAAGAACAACTATTTAAGAATTGGGTTTATATAACAGTGGTGTTATTGTCATTTTTGTCAACTGCTCTCCATTCATGTCTAATTATAGTGCAGCTGCAGAACAATTATATCATTAAATTTACATTTTGTGTGACTTCAATACTGAATGCCATTTTCTTAACTTTCAGAGCCCACTGAAAGTTTCCAGGCCATCTACTTATGTGGCCCACCATTGTCCCAGTCACTCTGCAAACACATCAGTGCCCTCAGGTGGAGGGCTCCATGCTAGCTTCTGTGATGACAGAGGTGAATACTACCGACTGCTTGTCCTAGAGCACCTACAATGTAACAAACTTGTAAATAAAATGAGCACATTATAGTACAGCATGTTAAGTGTTATAACAGAACCACAAGTAAAGAGACCAGAAAATCAGCACCTCTGCAGGGAATCTGATGAAGTCATGGAGAGGTGCCACCTGAACTGGGCTTTGAGGAATGAATAGGAGTTTTCCAGGCAAAGGGACCAGGGCAGGAATCATGATGTGCAGACACTCCAGATGGAAGCAGGTGTGCCTGGGGTTAGCGAGCTGCTCCCTGTGCAAGGAGCACAGGATATGGAAGATGGGACTGCGACCTGGAGCTAAGGTAGTTGGCTGAGGCCATATCATGAAGACTCTTGCATACCAAGGTGGGGATTTCATCCCGGAGGTAGGAATAGGAGTAGCTTTGATTTGGGAGAGGAAGGCTCTGGAGATGGTATAAAAGGTAGCTTGGAGTTAAAAAAATTTTTTTTAGTTCCATTTTTAGAAAATAAGAGAAGATAAAACAATATTTCATGATCTTTTTTCCATCTTAATAAATACATGTTTCAACAATGCTTCTGTAGCCTGCAAAAAACACTATAGTGTTTAAGCAAACTGTTACATGGGGAGATTTTAGGTTATTTGTATTTCATTTTGTCTTTTTCATCTATTCGTTGTTATAAAAATTAGGCACAGATTCTTAATTACTTCCTTAAGATAAATCAGTCACGAAACTGCTGAGTTAAAGGTATGTACATTTTTCAGGCTTTAAATAAATCAGTTAAATTGTCCTCCAGAAAGGCTGTACCAATTTCTTTCCTCCTAGGAGTGTCTGAGAATGCCCGTTTGCCCAGCACCCAGTACAGATCAGTACAGACATACAATAAGCAATTTCTCACTGTATTAATGGGCCTGTTTTTGTTAGTGAAGTCACACATTCTTTTTCACTGGGGGGGCGGTGACGGGAGGAGAGGACATTTGTATTTCTTCTCTTGTGAATTACCTGTTGCTCTTTATCCATTTTTCTACTGGTGTGTTCGCCTTTTTTTTTTTTTTTTTTTTCTTGCTCTGTAGGAGTTCTCTATATTTAAGTGCATCCTGTTGTTGCTATATGCGGTATAAATAAGTTCTTTCAATTTATTATTTCTGAACATGTCTAACTTCAATCCCTGGGAGAAGAGACAGGTTTGAATCCTCCACGGCACGTAGCTCAGTCTATCTTCTGAGGCAGGTGCTCAACGTATTTGCCAAGATGAGTGAATTATTTTTGTCCAAGCTACTTTACGAAACTCATTCTGCCCCACTCCAGAAATGGAAGGGATCCGTCAAACGCTCTCCCTGTGCTCACAGCAATGTCAGTGTTGTCTCCTCGTTTCCTTCATTCATCTAACGAATGTTTACTGAGCCCCCGGTATGTGCCAGGTACTGTTCTTGGCACTAGGGAAAACGTAAAGGGCAAAATCTTTCATTCTAGTTGGGGGACACAGATAATAAAGAAAACAAATAAAATATATATGATGTTCAATTGTGATCAGCACCGTAAAGTACATCAAAGAACAGAAGGGGAGACTGAATTTTTAAGCAGCATGGTCATGGCAGACCTCGCTGAGAAGGGACGTGAAGGTGGAGGTAGAGAGTTAGCCAAGTGGATATGCAGAGAAGGCTTCTGAGCAGACTGAGCAATGCACAGAAAGGTCCCAAGGCAAGAGCAGGCCCAGTGCATTCAAGGGACAAGAAAGACGTCAGTATGGCTGTGGTGCAGTGAGCAAATTAAGGAGGCAGGGGAGGGGCGCAGGTCATGTATGGCTTTGCAGCCGTTGTCAGAACTCTGCTTTTCTTCTGAGTGAAATGGGAGGATTGGAGCAAAGAAGTGGTGTGGTCTGCCTTATGTTGTAAAAAGACAGCCCTGGCTGACACATTGGGACTAGACTAGGGTGGGGGCAGAGCTGGAAACGGGGAGACCTGTAGTAGTGCAGGTGAGAGATGACGGCATCGTGGACCATCTTGGTGGTAGCACAGGAGATGCTGAGGAGGGGCCAGATTCTAGGCACAGTTTGATGGCAGTAGAGCCAGCAGAATTTCCTGGTGCAAAATGTGAGAGACAGGAATAAAGAACAGTGCCGAGGATTTCGGCTTCAGCAACTGAAGGACGCAATTGACATTAACTGAGATGGGGAAGATGCAGGTGGAGCAGGTCCAGAGGAAGAGATCAGAACTTCGATTTTAGAAAAACACTAATAATAATAGCTGTATCTGTATATAAGGCTGGGCACAGGGGCTCATGCCTGTAATCCCAGCACTTTGTGAGTCTGAGACAGGATTGCTTGAGCTCAGGAGATCAAGACCAACCTGGTCAATATAGTAAAGCCCCTTCTTTACAAAAGAAGTACAAAAATTAGCCAGGTGTGGTGGCACATCTGTGGTCCCAGCTCCTCAGGAGGCTAAGATGGGAGGATCACTGGAGCCTGGGAGGTTGAGGCTGCAGTGAGCCATGGTCGCACCACTGCACTGCAGTTTGGGTGAGAGTGAGACCCTGTCTCAATGTTAAAAAATAAATCGTTGTATCTAAGAGGTGGGATTATAGAAAATGTTTTCTTTCTCCTCTTCCCACTTCTTACTTTGCTTGGTCTTTGGAATTTTTCAAAATTTTGAAATCATAAACAAGTTTTACTTTTATTTTAAATTTATTTATTTATTTATTTATTTATGAGACAGAGTCTTGCCCTTTCACCCAGGCTGGAGTGCAGCGGCGGGATCTTGGGTCACTGCAACCTCTGCTTCTCAGGTTCAAGCAATTCTCCTGCCTCAGCCTCCCGAGTAGCTATGATTACAGGCACCTGCCACCACGCCCAGCTAATTTCTGTGTTTTTTGTAGAGACAGGGTTTCACCATGCTGGCCAGGCTGGTCTCAAACTCCTGACCTCGTGATCTGCCTGCCTCGGCCTCCCAAAGTGCTGGGATTACAGGCACAAGCCGCCGCACCCAGCCACTTTCGTTTTATTTATTTTTATTCATTTACTTTTTGGAGACAGGGTCTCACCTTGTCACCCAGGTTGGAGTGCAGAGGAGTGACCTCAGCTGATGGCAACCTCCATCTCCCGGGTTCAAGTGATCCTCCCACTTCAGCCTCATGAGTACCTGGGAATACAGGTGTCCACAATTACACCCAGCTAACTTTTGTATTTTTCGTAGAGACAGGGCTTTGCCATGTTGTTCAGGCCAGTCTCAAATGCCTGAGCTCAAGTGATCCACCCACTCCAGCCTCCCAAAGTGCTGGTATTACAGGCGTGAGCCAGTGTGCCTGGCCAAGTTTTACTTTTATAATAAAAAACCATTTAATTTTTTTTTAAATAATAGCATGTAAGTTATAACATATAAGAAGAATAATTGAGGCTTGTGTCCAGAACTTGAAATTTAAATTTAGGTCAATTCCACATTCTCTGCGATCCCACCGCAGGCCAGACGCTCTGCTAGTTCAGGGGATACTGAGATGAACAAAGGTGGCCCCTGCCCTGCCGTAGCGCACTGTTCAACAGGCTCCAGGCCCGTCTCAGTAAATGCTCTCATCAAAGTGCAAACCAAGACCTGGGGGAGTGGAAGGAGGAGGTGCAGTGAGAATATCCACAATCCCTCTATGGTAAAAACGGCAAAAGCATACAGATCAATAGACAGCCTCTGGACCACACTGAATGAATTTTAATGCAGGATGGAAGCACACAGATAGCTGATCAGGTCTTTCTTTACTGAAACACAGAACATGTGCCAAGGTGAGTCCAAGGACACCTCTGGGAACAGGTGAAGGCCCTCCCCACATACATGCTCCGGTGACTGTGAGTGAGGGTCCTGTTGCCACATCTGGGGTCAGGGGCTTGGACCGGCTGCCCTTCATGGGAAACTTCTGGGTACCTCTCAGCACAGTGACGCAGCTGCAGTCTGTTGGTGGGGGCCCAGGCCATGGGCAGCACCTTCTTTTGGCATACGGGACATGCCTGGCTGCAGCTGATGTCTGTTAGCCTCTCCTGATGCGCAGTAAGGAGACCTGGAAGTGAGGCACGTGGGCGTGGAGTCCCTGGCGGAGCTGGAGAACAAGAGAGCCAGGTGGTCCTTTCAGCCCATCTGACCCATGAGCTCGCCATAGGCAGAGGACAGGAAGGGACAGTGGAGCAGAGTGCATGTGGAGGACGGCAACGCTTCCTGGGCCTCTTACATGCTGGACACAGGCTGGTGCTTCACACACATGTCATCTAAACCGCACAGAAACCTTATAAAGCAGGTGTTATGATCCTCATTTTATAAGGGATGAAAGTTGCATAGAGTAACTTATTCAAGATCACACAGTTGGGAACTAGAATTCACACCCAGATCTAGCTCGTTCCGACGCTCATTGTCTAATTCCTGAGCCCAAACCGTGGCTGTCCCCGGACGAGAACTGACGCCCAACCCTGCAGGGCCTGGTGCCTGCGCCTCAGCTGCCTGACCTGCTCCTGATGACCCGGTTTCTTTCCGATGCCTGAAATCATTTCCGGTTTGGGAGCGCAGACCTGAGATTCAAAACCGGCTTCCCGGCTAGGTGCGGTGGCTCACGCCAATAATCCCAGTGCTTTGGGAGGCTGAGGCCGGTGGGTCACCTGAT
This sequence comes from Rhinopithecus bieti, assembly GCF_001698545.2. Classification (NCBI taxonomy): domain Eukaryota; kingdom Metazoa; phylum Chordata; class Mammalia; order Primates; family Cercopithecidae; genus Rhinopithecus; species Rhinopithecus bieti. The sequence goes on from NW_016830431.1 coordinate 46,465, forward strand.
GTCAGGAGTTCAAGACCAACCTGACCAACATGGAGAAACCCTGTCTCTACTAAAAATACAAAAATTAGCTGGGAGTGGTGGCGGGCACCTGTAATCCCAGCTACTCGGGAGACTGAGGCAGGAGAATCGCTTGAACCTGGGAGGCGGAGGTTGCAGTGAGCCAAGATCGCGCCATTGCACTCAACTGCACTCTGGACAACAGAGCGAGAATCTGTCTCAAGAAAAAGAAGAGAAAGAGAAAGAGAGAAGGAGAAAAAGAAAAAGAAAAAAAAACTGGCTTTCCAGCCAGGCGCAATGACTCACGCCTGTAATCCCAGCACTTTGGTAGGCTAAGGTGGGTGGATCACAAGGTCAAGAGTTCGAGACTAGCCTGGCTAGTCTAGATGGAGACTAGATGGTGAAACCTGAAACTTTGTCTCTACTAAACATATAAAAATTAGCCGGTTTGCTGGTGCGGGCTTGTAATCCCAGCTACACGGGATGCGGAGGCAGGAGAATGTCTTGAACCTGGGAGGTGGAGGTTGCAGTGAGCCGAGATCGCACCACCACACTCCAGCCTGGGCAACAGAGCAAGACACAGTCTCAGAAAACAAAACAAAACAAAAACAACTTTCCTCTTCCACAAGGATTCACACTCGCTACTTTGACTGTCACGTGCCGGGGGCATTTGTCATTTATTTGGCCATCGGGTGTCGAATCTCTGTGCTATGTTTAGGGAACTCCTTGCGGTGGGAGTCTTGATGGGCCTCGCTGCCACTAAGAGAACTCCAAGGATGCAGATATCCCTTCTTCCCATCCCCTGGCACCTGGCTGTGGACTCACGGGAGCGCAAGGGCTAAGCTGGGCCTATCAAATGTTCCTACTCAGGACTTTGGCTCTGGAGCAAAAAGTCCAGCGAGACAAAAAGGCAGCGAGAACCCGTGTGAATGTGTGCGCAGGCCGCGTGACGCCCGTCAGCTGTGGCAGCATCCAATAGTGACTCACCAGCAAGAGGGACAGTGTCCCAGCCAGCGTGACCCCACTGTCTGGCCCCCAGAGCCCCTGCACTCTCCTGGGAGTCCTCCTGCCTATTTTCCGAGCCTGCTGTCCTGGTATTGCTTTGATTCTATGCACTCTGGGATCCTGCCAACAAATCCCCCTTTTACTTATGACAGAGGTTTTCTTTCGCCTGCAATAAAGGATCCCACTCTCCATGGACATATCTTGCTTCCCTCTGCAAAGGTCAATCACTTCCACCTGTCCAGCCCGGCTATGAACTCTACACCTGGCATAAGACCCCCAGCCAGCATCTCTGCCAGGTTTACCCTTGCAAGGGATGACAATAAGACTGAGCCACTTTTAAGTGGTACGGCCCCCATTGACTGTGAGAGGTGCTAAATGCAAGCTTCGGGTATTGACAAGGGCACTGCCAAAGAGGCAATCCACGTTAGACTGTGTGCCAGGCCTGTTTTCACTGGTCACGTTTGTGAGCAGAGCTTAGATACTTCCCGTCATGCCCCATCTGCTACTTTGTACCGCACAGCAGGAGAACCACCCGCCCCTCAGTGAGGCCAGGCCCGTGACATCTGCACCGAGCTGACCCAGCCTAACCTTCCAACAAGCCACAGCATCCGCATCCCCGAGAGCCCCGGCCCCGGAATTTCAGCCACAGCATCCGCATCCCCGAGAGCCCCGGCCCCGGAATTTCACCACCGGAAGTTCTGTCCAGTGGGCTTCAGGAGAATGTTCCCGACTTGTACAAACGCGTCCCAGTCTTGGTCCCCATCTAGAGTGTGTGCCTCTGGGGTTTTTCTGCCTCCCTGTTTTCTCGGGGCTCGTCCTTCCTCTATGGGATCCTGATTGGGCTGTCAGTCATGGTGGCCCTGGCAGGCCATGGAGACCTGCCCTTCCCCAGATGACATGAAAATTTGGGGAGAGGGGCCCAGGCGCGGTGGCTCATGCCTGTAATCCCAGCACTTTGGGAGGCCGAGATGGGCGGATCACGAGGTCAGGAGATCGAGACCATCCTGGCTAACACGGTGAAACCCTGTTTCTACTAAAAAAATACAAAAAAATTACCCGGCCGTGGTGGCTGGTGCCTGTAGTCCCAGCTACTCGGGAGGCTGAGGCAGGAAAATGGTGTGAACCCGGGAGGTGGAGCTTGCAGTGAGCCAAGATCACACCACTGCACTCCAGCCTGGGTGACAGAGTGAGAGTTCATCTCAAAAAAAAAAAAAAAAAAAAAAGAGAGAGAGAAAAGAAAAGAAAATTTGGGGAGAGGGAAGTGCCTTATGAATCTATGGCTAACAAGACTGCCTTTTCATACATGTAAACACAGACTCTGAAGAATGAAGGGAGTAGAGCTAAGACAGGGAGAGAAAGAGAAAATCCCCGTGATCGCATTTGAGCTGCCTGCCGGGAATCCAGGCCATACTGAAGCTGAGGAGATGCTTCTAGTTTTCCAGACCCTTGCTTTTTTTTTTTTTTTTTTTTTTTATAACTGCTCTGGACTTGGGTTTCGCCACCTTACAAACCCAAGAGGTCCTGCCTACCCTTTCCCACAATATCACTGACCTTTCTTCCTTCAGAGGCCAGAGGCCCAAGCTTCCAAGGAACCAGAAGAAATCGGGGGTTGGGGCAGTCATGTGTTTACATTGCGGAGAAGGAAATGAAGAACTCGGAGAAGGCAGGCAGAAGCAAAGCCAGGCAGAGATCCTCCGATTCAGCTCCTAATTCTCTGTAAGAAACGAGACTCCCTTCCAAGTGCGGCAGCTGCTCTTCTGTGTCCTGCGGGTCTTCCTGGCAGCCCCTGCAAACCTCACCCCTTCCTCTACTCCCCTGGCCCAGAAAGTGTCCACTCACCTGCTGCATCAGCCTCTCTGCCACTCTGGGGTCAGTGAGGTCTTCCGAGGAGGCCACACTCAGCCGCAGGAGGAAGAAACCTACATTTTCACCTGCAAATGGAGAACAGTAAGATGAAAATCAGGGCTGGGCGCGGTGGCTCACACCTGTAATCCCAGCACTTTGGGAGGGCGAGGCAGGTGGATCACCTGAGGTCAGGAGTTCGAGACCAGCCTGGCCAGCATGGTGAAACACTGTCTCTACTAAAAATACAAAAATCAGCTGGGCGTGGTGGCTCACGCCTGTCATTCCAGCTACTCAGGAGGCTGAGGTGGGAGGATCACCTGAGCCCTGGAGGTGGAGGTTGCAGTGAGTCGAGATCATGCCATTGCACTCCAGCCTGGGTGACAGAGTGAGACTCTGTCTCAAAAAAAAAAAAAAAAAAAAACCAAGGTCCTGTTTACTGCAGCGCTGTTTGTCATAAGGAAATACTAGAAACGACCTAAGGGTCCATCCATGCAGAACTGGCTAAACAAGTGATGGTAAAAACAAAACAGAATGAAGAAAGAATAGCTTTCTGAAGGACGGGGAAGCAGGGAGGGGCTGATCAAGGGGGTGACGTTTCAGTTATGCAAGATGAGTGAGTTCCAGCGACCTGCTGTGCCACACCGTGGGTAACAATACTGTATCGCAGCCTCTCAGAGTGCAGATCTCATGGTAAGTGTTCAAACCACAGTAAAGACAATTTTATTCACTGGTCAGTAAAACTAAGGCAATAAGCTTGGGAGGGGTGGCTCACCCCTGTAATCCCAGCACTTTGGGAGCCCGAGGTGGGCAGATCACCTGAGGTCAGGAGTTCAAGACCAGCCTGGCCAACATGGGGAAACCCCATCTCTACTAAAAATAAAAGTTAGCTGGTGTGGTGGTGCACGCCTGTAATTCCAGCTACTGGGGAGGCTGAGGCAGGAGAATCACTTGAACCTGGGAGGCAGAGATTGCGGTGAGCCGAGATCACACCATTGCACTCCAGCCTGGGCAATAAGAGCAAAACTCTGTCTCAAAAAAAGAAAAGAAAAGAAACAATCCCGCAGGTTACGCGTGTGAAGAGAACTGGCTGGGGCACAGCCAGAGGAGGAAGACGTTTTATGATGTACCTTTTTATGCTAATCAACCAATAATAAAGGTATTTTTCTTTCCAGGACAGTTTAGCTACCATCTTTAGCCCTGTCAGATGGGGTCGTGTTACCCACCTCATAAGGCTGTTTTGAAGGTTAAATAGAGTAGATAACATACATGAAGCTGGTGGCACTGCCTGGCATCGGAGAGAACGTTCAGCGGGGGCCAATGCTTCCTGGGTGTGAAACATGTTTCTATCGCCCCTGCCTACAATACAAAAGGTATTCAATAATATCTTTATTTATTGAGTGGCTGTGATTAATGTTTGTGTCCTCACCTCCCCCAGAAAGGTGGGAGCAAGCTGTGGATACACAGAGATGAGGCCCAAGGGCAGAGTGACAGGAAGTGGAGGTGGAGGCTACAGGCTGGCCAGAAGCTGGACTGACCAAGCAGCCTCTGACAATGAACTCTCCCCTGAGAAGTCCCTGTTTGTTGCCTTAGAGATGTAGCTTTAAACTCCCAAGCCTTTGCTGCATTTGTTTGTTTGTTTATTTTTGCAATGGAGTTTCACTCTCGTCACCCAGGCTGGAGTGCAGCGGCGTGATCTCAGCTCACTTCAACCTCCACCTCCTGGGTTCAAGCAATTCTCCTGCCTCAGTCTCCTGAGTAGCTGGTATTACAGGCGTGCGCCACCACACCCGGTTCATTTTCAAATTTTTAGTAGAGACGGGATTTCACTGTGTTGGCCAGGCTGGTTTTACACTCCTAACCTCAGGTGATTTACCCTCCTCGGCCTCCCAAAGTGCTGGCGTTACAGGCGTGAGCCACCGCTCCCGGCCTGTATTCATTTATTTTAAGTCACTATGTATGGCATAAATCCCAGGAAATGCATCCAGAGGGCCCCACTTTCCTGGGGTCCCAGCCCATCAGAGAGCAGCAGCTTGGGCCTGATGCCTGCATGCTGCTCCTCTGTGTGGCTATGGCTGGAATAGAGGCTTCCAGAGCTGCTCAACAGTGAACTTCATAGGTCAGAGCTGGACAGGACTTCGGTGCCCATCCCAACCCTCTCCAACTACAGCTGGGTAAACTGAGGCCTGGAGAGGGAGAGGGACTTGCCCAAGGTCACTCGGGTTGTTAGAGGCAGAGCTGAGACCAAAAACCATTTTTCCAGACTTCCATCTCCACCTCTTTCCATACACAACCCTCCATCTGCCTTTTCCTGATTTCGCCAAGAACCACTAGAAGATCACGAAGCGGCAACATCAGGGGCAGGCTCCGAATAGGCTCCAGATCCTTCCTTCCTCTCCACTCCTCAAGCGCAGAGACGTCCTGGAAACTCAGCATCCCAAATCCCCAAAGATCACCAGCAGGAGCCACTTACCTGTACTCACGTCTGTGTTTGGCCTCGTCTGAGCAGTGGTGGGCGTGGCTGTTGGGGGCTTCATCGGGGTCTTCGCTGAGGTTGTGGTCTTGGCTAAGGTGCTGTTCGTCCCTCGGCTGCTGTTGGCTGTAGTTGGAGGGACAGAAGGAAGAGGGTCCCTGCTGGTGCGGAAGGGCCCTTTGGTTGTGATGTCCGTGGTCGGTGTCTCTGAAGGGGTGAAGTTCTTGATGGTGGCTTTTGAGGTGCTGTAGGAGGAAGCAGAGCACCCAGCAAAGGAAGCTGTTTTGCCCACTGCTGACCCGGCCTCTGTGGAGACGAGAGCTGCTCCTGAGACTTTGACGTAACTTGGTGTCTCAACAGAGAGGGCTGAGGTTTCTTCCAGGGGATTCCTGCTAACTGTGGCCAGAGTTCCACTGACGGTCGTGGCCCTGGGTGCTGTCACTTCTCTTTCTGTGGTGCTGTTGGTGGGGAGTGGGTTCCTAACCGTGGCATCAGGTGCGGTTGACTCTGTGGTGCTGGCTGTGGACAGGGTCTCGGCAGAGGCTGTGGCCTCGGTGCTGTGTGGTTTTGCATCAGTGGAGTCAGGCAGAGCTGGTGGATTGGAGGTGGGCGAGGCCTTCACCCCTTCCGTGGGGCTGTGATCTGTGTCTGAGGCCCCAGGGATGCTGGAAGTCGTTGTTTCTATTTCTGTGATGCTGGAATTGATAACCTCGATGGGGGTGACGGTCACCAGGGCTTCAGTGAGGAGAGTGACGCCAGATCCCAGGGACCATGAGGGGGTGATGGCTGGATGGGGGCCGTCGGAAGAGGCACTGCTGTCTGAGGCCAGGCCCTTAGCTTCTGTGGAGGTGTGAGCCAATGTCGATTGGCTCTTCAGAGCTATCATCGGTGTCTTTGCCTCTTCAGAGCTATCATCGGTGCGAAGGGTGTCGGAGACGGCTTCCTCGGGATCACTGCCTGTGACGGTCTCAGTTGTGGTCGTTCCAGGTCCCTCCGGGCCGCCAGTGGCGGCTGATGTGTCCGCAGAGGTGGCGATCAGCACCATGCAGTCGGGAGGTGTTCCTGTGGAAGTCCTGGTCTCTGTTGCAGGGGAGATGCTCTCGGTTCCCCTGGTCTCTGCCTCTGGAGTGGGGCCGGCTGGGGCTGAGGACCTACAGGAACTCTCAGAACTCAGAGTCTGAGTTTCCAGAGCGGCGTGGCCTGGTGCTGGAGTCATAGCGAGCACTTCTGTGTCGTCCACTGTCATCGCAGCGTCTGCTCTGCGGCTGCTGGGGCCTGTGTTGGTTAAGATTGACTTGGTGAGCCTGGGTTCCAGTGGACTTCACACAAGCAATTTCGTTTACACCCTGGGCACTTCTGGGAGGAGGGTGGGGAGGGGAAGTGCTGTTACCTCCTTTTTCATCTACATAAGCTAACAAGAAGGAGGCAGTCCTGGGAAGCCCAGGCCCGTGTGGCAGCCACAGAGCTGGGGTTGCCATGACTGGCGTCCTCTGAAGCCCTGACAACTCACTAGGGGCCAGCAAGCCCCGGGATCTGCTGGCTCTCGGCCTGTGTCTTTAACAGGGGATGAGTGGGGCCAGCGTCCATCTTCCAGGGTGAGCCAAGAAGGCAGAGCAGCGTCCAGGACTCGCAGAGCTTTCTGAACCTGTGTCCCCTTCCCCGGCCACTTTTCTCATCCAACACATACTTCCCCATGGAAGTCAAAACCCTTAAAAGATGAGAAAGGCCTATGGTTCTGCCTTTCGGGGTGGCTGGGTGGACTGAAGGGAGGAACCTCCAGAGACAGGGTGAGCAGTGCTGCTGCCAAAGTGAGGGAGCCAGCAGAGTCCTTGGGGCTCCGGCAAGGGAAACAGGGTGCCCCACCCTGCCAAGGCCCCTCCTGAATGAGAGCTGAGAACTGCAGGGTTGGAGCCCAGGAACCATAGAAACTGTGGCCAGGCATTTTCCACAGGACACAGGGAGCCAGCTCAGACAAAACCCAGCCTTTTAGAGAGCGGCTGCTGCCACTTCTGCCTCGAGCAGAGGCCTGTTCCCTTGACTGGCCCTGAGGTGGGAGGAATGGGGGCCCCGAGGGAGGCTGCGGTAGGATATTTTCCCCAGAGACAGGATCTTGCTCTGTTGCCCAGGCAGGTCTTGAATTCCTGGGCTCAAGGGGTCCTCCTGCCTCAGCCTCTTGAGTAGTTTACTGCGAGATCTTTTCTGGCCTGAGAAAGGGGGGTGCCCCTCCTGTCCAGAGGGAGATCGGGCTCCCTGTGAGGAGGCCAAGGAGCCTCTTGGAGAGAGCTTCTAGATTTAACAAATAAAAATACAGGGTACTCAGTTAAATTTGAACTTGCATTTCAGATAAATGACGAATAACTTTTTAGCATGAGTATTTCTCATGCAATATTGGCCACATACTTACACTAAAAAAAAAAAAAAATTGTTGCCTGAAATTCAAATGTAACTGGATGCCCTGTGTTTAATGTAGTAATCCCAGCCTTGGAAGGAAAAGGATCAAATACAAACCCCCTCATTTCTCTGAGCCTTCTGGGTCCAGCCCACACAGCTAGAAGCCCAAAGGTGGCACTCTTGGAGTCTGACCTCCCCTGGCACATGGTTTGAGATAGTCTTTACCCAGCTCTACTGGTCCAAAAGTAGCCCATAGACCCCCAAGGAGGCCTAGAACCTCTCCCCAGGGCGTCAGGATGGGGCCCCAGGTCCCGGCTGGTTGTCCTGTGGACCTCAGGGAATGACGAGGCAGGAGTCAAGAGCCTTGGTTGCAGCTGCCACTGTGCTGCCCACTACTAGCTCTGGGGCTGGATGACTCGGCCTCCTACTAGCCTGGCCAGTCTCTAGACCCCTCCCAGCTTCCATGTCCTCACCTGAGAAAACAGGGTCACAATACCTGCCTTGCCAAGGTGGTGAGGACCGGCAGAGAAGGTGAAAGGGAAAACCCTTATATTCCAAAGCCCACAAGGTAAGCATCCCTCCCCCGTGGAGTCCTCTCCCTGGCCACCTGAAAGCACGCACAGTCGATGTGACTATAGTGAGGAGTACGGGCTGCACCCCCAGGCAGTGCGGCGAGTCCCGGGCACCCGCTGCCACCACTGGTCCACTGCAGCCCAGCTGCGCACACAAATCTCACCTTTGCAGGAACTGTTCATCTGCCTTCATAATATAGTTTCTTCTCCCCACTTCAAGACCTGAGATCATTTCTCTGAGCCTTCTTGGTCCAGCCCACACAGCTAGAAGCCCAGAGTGGTGCCCTTGGAGCCTGACTTCCCCTGGCACATTTTCCAGCTTTTCCAGGAGCCCTGGGGTGTCAGTTTTGCTGTGAAACCTCCTCATGCTCCCCAAGCCCACAGCCTTTTGGGTCCGGGGGGTCTTCTCAAATACAACAAAGCCCGGCCCAGCCCCTCGGTAGCTCTGGAACACTGCAGCACTCCTGGTACAATCTTCAAATCTGGTGGAGAGGAAAGTAGGTGGACTTCGGACCCTGAGTTGGAGAACCTGCTCTCTGCCCTGTGACCCTGGCCAAGTCTCTCAGCTCCAAGCCTGCATTTCCGCATCTGTAAGGTGGAGCTAACAGGACACGTGCAGCACAAACCAGGCCACGGTGAGCACAGGCAGGAGGCCGCGGCGTGCAGTGCTCAGGCCTGTGTGGAGTCAGATCCTGGCTCCGAGGAAGAGTCATTGGATCCCCAGAAGCACAGTGGCCTCATCCTTAAAGCAGTGGAGGTCGGGGTGGTCAGAACAGGGCCATCTTGTAGGGCCATTGTGAGGGTTAAAAATATAATGTATGATAATGATGCATTAAAGTAGGTTCCTCAGTCCTAACAAACGTGCCACTCTGGTGGGGGATGTTGATGATGGGGGAGGCTGTAAGTGGTGGGGATGGGAACTCGATACTCTCCACTCAAGTTTTTTTTTTTGTTTGTTTTTTAAACAGTTTCACTCTGTTGCCCAGGCTGGAGTGCAGTGGCATGATCTTGGCTCATTGCAACCTCCACCTCCCAGGTTCAAGCAATTCTCCTGCCTCAGCCTCCTGACTAGCTGGGATTACAGGCACCTGCTACCACATCCCACTAATTTTGTATTTTTAGTAGAGACGGGGTTTCTCCATGTTGGTCAGGCTGGTCTCAAACTCCTGACCTCAGGTGATCCACCCGCCTCGGCCTCCCAAAATGCTGGGATTACAGGTGTGAGCCATCGCACCCGGCCTCTCCACTCAACGTTTAGAGGAAACCTAGAACTGCTCTAAAATAAAATAAAAAAATAAAAAAATAAAAAATAAAATAAATCCCCCCCTTTTTTAATGTATGTGATGAGTTTGGCACAACTCCTATTAGCGACAGGTCAGGGTTCGTTCCCGTCTTTCACAAAAGCCCAGCCTCTCAGCATCCACCCTTCCCAAGCAGTTTGTGGTAGTCGGACTTTTCACTCCATATCTGTATTTTGAAGGAAATCCATGCCAGGTAATAAACTTGGAGGAGTCCGAATCTTGTTGAGCCACATTCTTCAGCTTTCTGCACAATGATCGCCAGCTGGCACCTCCCTGCACCCACCTCCCCGCCCCACTCACTCTCCATGTTCATAAAGACAGACTCTCAGCCACCTCTTACCATGGCAGCGCCATGCAGGCTTACACTCACACACACCGTCATCCGCACACTCTTTATCATCAATGATAGCACTTCACAGGTAGCACCATGGTTCCTTATAATCAACCCAAGAGGGCCTGCCCTTGCCCACACTGAAATTCACTCCCAGAGCGTCACGATGGGAGGGCCCACCAGGCCCCTCTGGCCTCCTTACCCGCAGAGCTCCCAGAGACCGCAACCTCCCAGCAGAAGAAGAAAAGGGGCAGAGCCAGACCCCAGAGACGGCCCATCCTAGCCGGCCACCGCCACTGCAGAACTGCTGGCTGTCTCACAGGTACCTTTTCCTGCTTCCTCAAGCCAGGGAGGAGGGGCCGCCTCCTGCTGAGGTGTGTGACTGGCTAGTTTCCAGGATGTGGCCACACAAATGTGCAGGCTGAGGGCTGGCAGGTTGAGGCTGTCAGCAAGCTGACCCCCCTGCCTTCCTGGCCCAGTAAACACTCCACTGAAATTTGATTTGAAGATGTGGAATCACTAGCATTTTTTTTTTTTTTTTTTTTTGAGCTGGAGTCTCGCTCTGTTGCCCAGGCTGGAGTGTACAGCAGTGAGATCTCAGCTCACTGAAACCTCTTCCTCCCGGGATCAAGCAATTCTCCTGCCTCAGCCGCCTGAGTAGTTGGGATTACAGGCGTGCGCCACCACGCCCAGCTAATTTTTGTATTTATGGTAGAGATGGGGTTTCACCATACTGGCCAGGCTTGTCTTGAACTCCTGACCTCAGGTGATCCGCCCGCCTTGGCCTCCCAAAGTGCTGGGATAACAGGCCTGAGCCACCGCGCCCGGCCACATCACTTCCACAGTGACACTGACCCTCAGTCTTGTGCTGGGAAGGCCACAGGAGGTCCCATTTCACCACCTCCCCTCCTGTGCCTGGAGCTGGGGCTTTAAGTCAGACCCAGGCTTCATTCCTGGTCCTGGGCATGATTAACTCTATCTCCGAGGGCGAAATTCAGAGTCAGGCTGAACCTTCTCTTCCTGCTCTGTAAATGGATAAACCCTAGCTCGCTGGGCTGCTGTCGTAAGGATGACATGCGATAGTAAAGCTCTTACACAGTGCCTGCCACACAGTTGATGCTCATCAAAAATATATACATCTTAGGTGCTCAGTGAGTGAGAACCCTGACATCCACTCTGATCCTCAAGCATTGGGGAGAAGAGACAGCTCCCCGGTGTGGGACAAGACTAATTTCTAACATCCTTCCATCTTCATCATCCTGTGATTCTGCATCCCAGTCAAAGCCAGGAACATTGGCCAGGCTGAAGGCACGGGGCTGGGAAGAGAGAAGAGGTGAGCGCACTCATCTGAGTCTCAGGGCCTAGGAAGAGAGGACGCAGGAGGGTGATGACTCAGAGAAGCTAGAGATTCAGCTGTGAGAAGGGACATGCAGTTACTGAATATATTTCCAAACACCCGAGAGAAGCTTCTTACTCCCTCCGTGTGCCACAGATATGGACTGTTATGGCCACTGGCTGGTGACCAGACAAGGCAGCTTCGGAATTTCAGGGCAGGAGCGCTGATGAAGGCCGCTCTTGGGTAGAAGAAAGCCTGCTGGATCCGCACGAGGGAATCACAACATCTCAGAACTGGAAAGAACTTTAAAACCAGGCCGGGTGCAGTGGCTCACGCCTGTAACCCCAGCATTTGAGAGGCCAAGGTGGGCAGATCACTTGAGGCCAGGAGTTCAACAGCAGCCTAGCCAACATGGCAAAACCCCATCTCTATTAAAAATACTGAAATTAGCCAGGCATGGTAGTGTGGGCCTGTAATCCTTGCTACTTGGAAGGCTGAGGCAGGAGAATCTCTTGAACCCAGGATGCAGAGGTAGCAGTGAGCCAAGATTGCTCCACTGCACTCCAGCCTGGGCGACAGAGCAAGACTCTGTCTAAAAAAAGGAAAAGGGGAAAAAAAAAAAATCGGAAGGTCCAGGTTCTATTTCCAACTCTCTCCTTAACACTGACCCAGAAGCTGTGCGAACGTACGAGTTATCTGCTCTCTCTGGGCCTCAGTCAACGTGAACTGCAAGGTCCTTTTGGCCCCGTGGTCTGGGGTTCTGCGTTGGGTGTGTGACATTGTCACACATTGTCTTCCATTGCTGGGAAGAAGGAGGGAATGGGAGAGAATGGGAGGAGGAAGACTCCCCAGAAGGGGCTGAGGGAGGTCCACAGGGGACAAAACCCAGCACTTGGAGTGGGGATCTTGGACACCATTGATCTGTAGGCTGATCCCCTTCCATCCTCCACTCAGCCCCAGCTCTTTGCTTATCAAATGAGATAAGGACCCCCCCGCCGGGAGGTGTCAGGTAGAGAGAGGAAGCCAGGGTCACAGCAGGGACTGTATTCTCTTAGACCTCATCTAGTAGCTGCGATCCACTCTGAGGCTCACCCCAAGGGAAGATGGAGAAGAAACTAAGCAAGAATGCAGGTCCTTTCAGCCACCCCAGCCCTCCTCCAGCCCCACCCCTGCAGGGATCGGGGCTTCCTCATTCCAGCAGCAGGTGAGTCCACCCCAGCCTGTTGTAGATGAGGAAGTGAGGAACCCCTGGAAAGGAAGCCTGACTGAAAGCTTCCCTGGGTTTGCTGAATTGTGGATGATTTTCCTCAGTATTTGGGGAAATTTACAAGCCTGGGCAGATGACTGTTAGCTCTCGGGGCCATAACAGGCTTACACAGAAAGTTCCTGGGACATATTTTCAGCCAAACTCAGCTCTCACCTTGAATGAGCACAGTCGGCCAGTTCATTAATTTAACAGTCATGGATGGAATTCCTTCTATATGCCAGACATTGCTCCAGGCACTTGGAATACATCACTCAGTAAAAGAGATCCTGGCCTTCATGGAACAACTTTCCTAGTGAAGAGAGGCAGCAAACTTGAACCCCGAATATCTGAGACAGGTCTCAGTTAATTTAGAAAGTTTATTTAGCGAAGGTTGAGGACTCGCGTCCATGACACAGCCTCAGCAGGTCCTGGTGACATATGCCAAGGTGGTCAGAGCATAGTCTGGTTTTACACGTTTTCGGGAGACATGAGACATCAGTCAACACATGTGAGATGAACATTGGTTCAGTCTGGAAAGGTAGGACAACTGGAAACAGGGAGGGGGCCCCCAGGTCATAGGTAGATAAGAGACAAATAGTAACATTCTTTTGAGTTTCTGATTCACCTTTCCAAAGGGGGCAATTAGATATGCATTTATCTCAGTGAATGGAAGGAGGGATGACTTTGCATAGAATGGGAGGCAGGTTTGCCCTAAGCCATTCCCAGCTTGACTTTTCCTTTTAGCTTAGTGATTTTTGGGGGCCCAAGATAGTTTTCTTTCACATTTCTACCCCTTTCCTTTTTAAAATTTTTTGAGAAAGCATTTTAGGAGAAAATGAGTCTCTGGTCTCAGGTTTCATCTGGTCTCTCATGGCTAGGATGGTGTATTTCTAGATGGGTAGGTCCCAAGTTATTAGGAAAGCTCATTTTTAGCAGGTTGTGAAGTCTCATGTCCTATGAAGAAAAAATAGGGGAGGAAGGGAGAAAACAACAACAGACAAAAGAACAGTCCTGGAAAATCGATATAGGCCACATTACTCTGAAGTTTATACATCAGTAGGCAGGTATGAAAGTGGCTTATGTATGTAAATAAGGTTGCTGTTATTTTCTTCTGAAGTTTAAGTTGTCTAGCTTCAGTTTGCATAGCTTTAAGAAAGCACAGCTTAGCTTTCAGTGACTCAAAATTAGGAAAATGGGGAAAAGAAAGGAAAAAATTGAAAATATTATTTCGAAGATTTGTAGCCAAGAAAATTAGAATTTGGTTCAAACTACAGAAAACAATAAAATTGAAAATATTAGGCAAAACTAGAATCTAACAACAGGTGTACTATAGTTTTAAAACGTAATTTTCTCTCTCCAGCTTCTCATTTTTACTAAAGACAAATCATGGTAGGACTGATTTCCTTTATTATACTTGGCCTGATTATTTGTATGCAGTGCAGCAAGAATAATTATTTTTTTACACAGGCTTCTAAATTGGCTTTGATGGAACTTTGTTCCATAGAAGGAATCTCAGAAAAGACTTGTTTAAAGCTGAGCCCTGCCATGGATTTGTACCGACAAATACCTATGAGTTGCATGAATTCCTCTCCTCTTGAGGTCCCAAGATAAAACTTGGGGCTCCTGGGCCTGTCAGAAAGTGACATTCTTTACTTACCACAGGTCAGTAACCCTGTTCAGGGACTGTGTAGACAGGGCATGCAGCCAGTTTTCCCAAGGGGCTTTTACTGGCTCCATAAAACAAGTTTAATTCCTTAAAGGAAAGCACACCATTCCAGTCAAAGCTGTGGTAGAACAACCAGTTTCTCCAATTATGTCCTGTTACAAATAAAAACAGATTATTATTGTACTTATGCAAATAACTATATTGCGATAAGTCAAGAATACTCACAAATAGTTTCCAAATTCTGGAGAAATCAGGTAGAGAGAAACAAATATGCCCCAAGTTTTGTTCATAGGAGTATAATAACTTGTTAAAAGCTGTCAATAGCTCAAAAGAAGTTTCCTTGACTCTGAAAAAACAAAACAAAGGATCAACAACGTTTTAAGCAAAAAGTCAAAAAGATTACTTCAGTCTTCTATAAGTTCAGTCCATGTAGTTAATTCCTGTTCTGCTTGATATTTATGAACACTTCAGATCTCCATGAGTCCTGAAAATTTTTCCTCTATTCTGATGTCACAATCTCCAAAGTTATCAGAAACCTGCATTCAAGAGTACTTTTTAGAGTTTTATAGCTGATTATAAAACCACCTTCTTCTTCTTCTTCTTTTTTTTTTTTTAGACAGAGTCTCACTCTCTCACTCAGGCTGGAATGCAGTGGGGTGATCTTGGCTCACTGCAATCTCTGCTACCTGGATTCAAGTGATTCTCCTGCTTCAGCCTACCAAGTAGCTGAGATTACAGGCACCTGCCACCATGTCTAGCTAATCTTTGTAGTTTTAGTAGAAACAGCATTTCACCATCTTGGCCAGGCTAGTCTTGAACTCCTGAGCTCATGATCCACCCACCTCGGCCTCCCAAAGTGCTGGGATTACAGGTATGAGCCACCATACCCAGCTATAAAACCACCTTCTAAAGAGAACCAAAACAAGACAATTGTCTGTGGATAACAAAAAGTTTTAGGGCAGCCTTAGTCAAAGACACAATTGACAAGGAAATTTGTTACCTCTGTGGCACAAAATAATGTAATATAACAATTATAATTATTATCAATAATGTACACTAAGTCATATCAGAATTAGAGGAGTTTTCCATAATTTTAGAACACATACCAATAACATATTTATACAAATACAGTCCAAAGAAACCAAACACAATTTCATACTTGACAATGCTTTCTGTATAATTTTTATACCAAATAAGCCAAATTATGTCATTTTTGGACTTTAGGGAACCTAGTATCTTAAATGATTAGGACAGAAAAATACATAATTTATAATTTGATTTTGGAAAGTTTGTCAGATATCAAAGGTTTAAAACACTTGATATCACAGGTCATTGTAAAATAAGTCACTGATTTGACCAAAGTGATAGCTCAAGGATTTAAAAAAAAAGGCAAAAGCCTTCATTGTTTGGGAGAGGAGACTTAATTTTCAAACAATAAGCCCTAATTTAAAACAACAGCAGGAAGCTAATTACATTTTTCAAAATTTTATATAAACAATGTATAAAATTTTAATATTGACCATAACATATAACTTCCACAAGCCTTTTATAACCTTTATTAAGGAGTCAGTGCTTCAAGAAAACCTGTCAATCTGACACAGGGCCCACATGCTGGTCTTGCGTCAGGGTGTCTTTGACAGTAATGGTTAATTTACAGAGAAACTCAATGCATTTCATCTCTCAAAACCGGCCCTTACAATCTCACATGCCCATGCCAGTCCCTGGGCCCTGAGGAGTTGAACAACTTCAGTTTCTGCATCTCAGGAACGTAGTTCATTTTGATTGGCGTCTTCTACTGGGCCTGAAGATGAGGCTTGAATTCCTGTCAGTGTTTAAGATTTAGCAGGACTTGGTGTCCTTTTCAGACCCAGGACTCAAAGCCCTGTAACTTCATGTCGCAGGGACTTTAAAAGAACATACAGCAAGATACATGGATGTAATAACCTTAATTTAAGAAAATTTTTTCAATCTCAGTTTTTTTCTAAGCAAACCAAATTTAATAATAATGGCAATTAGTTCGATAAACCATGAAATCTGTTAGGCCAGTTACCAAAAAGCAAAAGAAAAGACCTTTGGCACTGCACAAAATATTATGATGAAAGAAAACATTTCCTTTAGACCTTTAAGAGAACATTGTTATCATCAGGCCACAACAAACAGAACTTGAGGAAAAATCTTATATGAGCTGCAAATGAGTTGAAGGGGAATGTTACTATTTTGCACCCTTTCAAAGGGGAGAGAAAATAAAAAATGGTGAGATGCAATAAAAATTGAACTTTGGGTTAAAAAAAATTAGAGTCTCTTATAATTTATTAAGAGTAAATCAATCCCTTAAGAAAATTTCATTGTTCTAACCAATTATTTAGTGTATAAGTGTTTTTTATATATAACTTTTAAATAAACCTTGAATTAGACAAATATTATTCACTTTTTAAAAAAGGATATACATTTTCTTAGAAAGTTTTTCTACAATTTATTTTTATTGGAAAATACTCAAATAATGGAGTATTTTTTTTTTTTTTTTTGAGATGGAGTCTCACTCTTGTCACTCAGGCTGGAGTGCAGTGGTGTGATCTCAGCTCACTGCAACCTTCACCTCCCAGGTTCAAGCAATTCTCCTGTCTCAGCCTCCTGATTAGCTGGGACTACAGGCACATGCCATCACGCCCGGCTAATTTTTGTATTTTTAGTAGAGACAGGGTTTCACCATGTTGGCCAGGCTGGTCTCGAACTCCTGACCTCAGGTGATCTACCCGCCTCAGCCTCCCAAAGTGCTGGGACTATAGGTATGAGCCACTGCACCCAGCGAAGTGCTTTTATTTTCTTAAGCCAATTAATTAGAACTCTTTTTATTTTTATTTTTTTTGAGGCAGAGTCTCGCTCTGTCGCCCAGGCTGGAGTGCAGTGGTGTGATCTCGGCTCACTGCAAGCTCTGCTTCCTGGGTTCACGCCGTTCTCCTGCCTCAGCCTCCTGAATAGCTGGGACTACAGGTGCCCACCACCACATCCGGCATTTTTTTGTATTTTTAGTAGAGATGGGGTTTCACCATGTTAGCCAGGATGGTCTCAATCTCCTGACCTCGTGATCCGCCCGCCTCAGCCTCCCCAAGTGCTGGGATTACAGGCGTGAGCCACCGCACCCGGCCAATTAGAGCTCTTTTACATATTTTCAGCAGCAAAACATTGTGTACACAACACATAAATACATAGATGTGTTAGGTATGCTGATAGAAGTTCATCTTATAGATTCATAAAGAGCTTTTTTTTCCATCTTACATCTTCAAATTCTTTTTTACTCTTTTTTTTTTTGAGATGGAGTCTCATTCTGTTGCCCAGGCTGGAGTGCAATGGCTTGATCTCAACTCACTGCAACCTCTGCCTCCTGGCTTCAAGCAGTTCTCCTGCCTCAGCCTCCTGAGTAGCTGGGATTACAGGTGTGTGCCACCATACCCGGCTAATTTTTTTGTATTTTAAGTAGAGACGGGGTTTCACCATGTTGGCCAGGATGGTTTTGAACTCCTGACCTCAAGAGATCTTCGCGACTCAGCCTCCCAAAGTGCTAGGATTATGGACGTGAGCCACTGCACCTGGCCACACCTTTGAATTCTTGATAGCCTGTTTTACTACTCTAAGCAGTTGTCAGCTAAATAGCCTTGAATTTGCATTTTAAAGAAACTCAGATGAAAATCAAATAGCAAAATTTACATCATAAGGTATGGAGAGAAAAATTCTGGTGTGCTAGAGGGAAATTAAAACAGATTTAATTGCCAATTAAACATAAAATTATAGAAATTATAAAGGCCTTTAAAACATACACACACAAAGATCCTATAGCTTTTACTTTAGAAATTTAGCCACGAAAGCTGGGCACGGTGGCTCCTGCCTGTAATCCCAGCACCTTGGGAGGCTGAAGCAGGCAGATCACCTGAGGTCAGGAGTTCGAGACCAGCCTAACATGGAGAAACCCCATCTCTACTAAAAATACAAAAAATTAGCCAAGCATGGTGGTGTGCACCTGTAATCCCAGCTACTCAGGAGGCTGAGGCAAGAGAATCGCTTGAACCAGGGAGGCGGAGGTTGCAGTGAGCCAAGATCACGCCATTGCACTCTAGCCTGGGCAACAAGAGTGAAACTCTGCCTCAAAAAAAAAAAAAAAAAAAAGAAAGAAAGAAAAAGAAAAGAAAAAAAGAAATTTAGCCATGAAATAAATACAAATTCACCAGTTTGCAAACAAAAAACTGTCAGATCCAAACAGTGTTTTTTATCTTAATAGAAAAATAACAGCAAATTTAAAGCAGGCAGAGAAGAAAATAGAGAAAAAAGAGAACTCAGGAACTCTATTGTTTGCAGGTCAACCTTAGGGCTCTTTTTTTTTTTTTAATGTAAATGTGCACAAAGACCATATTACTTCCACTTTACATAAACTCTGGCAAGTAGAGGCACCACGAACCGATGGAACTCGGGTTCATGCTGGGAGGAGCAAACGCCCTTTCTCTTCGGAGCTGAGAAAACTCAATCTCTCATTTACCTATGAAAACAACAGTTCAGTTCCTCATCCAAATGCACACAGACAAGCCAAACTGAGATTCATTTTGGGAGAAAAAGCAATAGAGAAGACCTTTAGAATGCATCTCTGAACTGGAATTAGGATCCTTAAATCATGGCTTCCTAGAAGAGAAAAAAAACAGCCAAGACCATTCCCTATAAACTGCTCAGCCACCGCTTCTTTGTCGTTCTCGTCTGCCATTACACACGCCAAGGTCAGATCCTCTCACAGTGCAAGGTCATCTCTGGTTCCCCCAAAGCCAAAGAGGTCAGGTCATGCCATACAGGAAGACAGAGCTTTAGACCTAAGAAGAATCCGCCTATCACTCTTGAAACTCCACAAAGAAAACAGAGCACCCCGAAAGCGGGGAGTGGCCCCTTTGTACTGAATCCTTTAAAGGGATTAGTCATTAGAAGCCTTCTCTAGATTTTTTTGGTACTGCAGATGGCAAGGGGGGAAGGAGGTATAGGGTGGAAGAAAAGTAAGTGAAAGGGCATTTGTTGGTTTTTTTGTTGGTTTTTTTTAAGACAGAAAGCAAACACAGAAAGCAAGTACATGGTTTTTTGTTTGGTTGGTTTAGTTTTTTCTTCCTCTTTTGCAGTTGCAAGGAATTTTAGCCAAATTAGAGGGCTTTGTTACCCGTAATTTGGAATTCTCACTTGGATTTGACCAAGTCAGGTAGAGTTGGTCAAATCTGATGAGAGAAAGTCCAGAACAAACAGCAACAAAAAAAGCCCAACGATATGACCACTGACTGCTCTAATGGTAAGAAGAAATTCAGACCAGCTGGTTGTTAAGCTTTACCCAAGACAAAACCTCAATGCAGCTACTTACCTAGGGATGGGTCCCAGGCTGAAGACTGCTCTCTACCATCCTAGAAGCAGGAAAGAAACTCGAACTTGTCTTCCCTATTGGGAACAAGCTCAAACTCCATGGAAGGAGCCTGCCTTCCATCGTCATGGACCCAGGAAATCTTGCCTTCCTTATTGGAAGCAAATAAAACTCCAAAAGAAGGGGAGGGGGATTGCACAGCAAATCAACTTTAGATCACAACCACGTTTTGAGAGATCAGGGATTCTCTGGAGTGCGTGCTCCCAGACCTCAGCAATTGTCCTATTGGTTTGAGCCGTAAGGTTAGCTCACGCTGCTACCAAGCACCAATAGATCTGCCAAATGTCAGGGGCATCTCCACTCAGAATCCCTCCATGGCTGCCAAATGTGAACGCCCCAAATCTGAGACAGGTCTCGGTGAAATTAGAAGGTGTATTTTGCCAAGGCTGAGGACACGTGCCTGTGACACAGGCTCAGGAGGTCCTGACGACGTGTGCCAGGGTGGTCAGAGCACAGCTTAGTTTTACACATTGTAGGGAGACAAGAGACATCAATCAGCATATGTAAGATGAACATTGGTTGAGTCTGGAAAAGGCAGGGCAACGCCAAGCAAAGGTGGCACAACTCAAAGCCAGGAGAAAGCTTCCAGGTCACAGGTGGGTGAGAGACAAACGGTTACGTTCTTTTGAGTCTCTGATGAGCCTCTCCAAAGATGGCAATCAGATACGCATCTATCTCAGTGAGCAGGGGTGATTTTCAATAGAATCAGGGGCAGGTTGGCCCTAAGCCGTTCCCAACTTGACTTTCCCCTTTAGCTTAGTGATTTTGGGGGCCCAAGATTTATTCTCCTTTCACAGAACAATAAATATAATAAATAAGTGAATTATAGAAAGGTGAAAACTATGGAAAAAAAAACAGGGAGAAAGAATCCTGAGCACTGACGT
Source organism: Rhinopithecus bieti (assembly GCF_001698545.2). Lineage (NCBI taxonomy): Eukaryota > Metazoa > Chordata > Mammalia > Primates > Cercopithecidae > Rhinopithecus > Rhinopithecus bieti. Next base: position 66,946 of record NW_016830431.1, read on the forward strand.
GGGGAGGGCAGGTGCCAGCTGCAGAACTAATAGCGGGCACGGGGGTAGATGTTTTTCTGAGCAACGTCAAGTCACTGCTCACATCTCATGCCAATGTATGAATCCCAAGTCAAGGGTCAGACGGAGCACCTGGATCTCTCCAATTGCCCACATGGCTCTTCCAAGTGTACTTTACTTCCTTTCATTCCTGCGCTAAAACTTTATTTATTATTTATGAGACAGAGTCTTGCTCTGTCACCCAGGCTGGAGTGCAGCAGCACAATCCCAGTTCACTGCAGTCTCTGCCTCTGGGATTCAAGCGATTCTCCTGCCTCAGCTTCCTGAGCTCTGGGATAACAGGCACGCACCACCATGCTTGGCTATTTTTTTTTTTTTTTTTTGGTTATTTTTAGTAGAGACAGGGTTTCACCATATTAGCCAGGATGGTCGCATACTCGATCCACCTGCCCCAGCCTCCCAAAGTGCTGGGATTATAGGTGTGAGCCACCACGCCCGGCTCTAGCCAACATTTGTTTTTCTGAGATGGAGTTTCATTCTTGTTGCCCAGACTGGAGTGCAATGGCACTATCTTGGCTCACTGCAACCTCCACCTCCTGGGTTTGTAGGATATAATTCCTCTTCAAAGGCTTTAGCCTGTAAATTGTTAAGTACAATGAGTTCTGAGATCCTCTCCAAACAATCAGTGTGTCAGTACGTTCAGCTCTTCATTTTAAAGTTTAACTTCTTCATTTTCTTCATTTCCTTGCCCCTAGTTTCAGTAAACAAGCCCCTCCTAGCCTCTATCTCCTGCTCCATCCTGAGTCATCCTGAGTCACCAGTTCTGTAACCATTGTTCCCACCAAACTACTCACCCCACCACCCCGACTCATACCCCTGCTCTCTTTAAAATAGCCAATCAGAATTAGCTTAGGCTGTGCGGTCCAACCCTAGCCAGTAGGGAAAAGGCATAGCAGTAGGGGCTACCTGTGTCAGGAATAAGAACCCCCATCCCCTCCCTTGTTCAGGTGTGCTCTTGCCATTGCTCCATCCACGAGTCACACCCTTCTGTAGAAGTAAAAATTGCCTTGCTGAGAAAATTAAATTGAGTGCTAGTTCTTCTTTTCGTACTGAGGAACAAGCATTTGTTTCTAACAGTTTCAAGCAATTCTCCTGCCTCAGTGTCCCGAGAAGCTGGAATTACAGACATGTGCCACCATGCCTGGCTAATTTTGTGTTTTTAGTACAGACAGGGTTTCACCATGTTGGTCAGGCTGGTCTTGAACTCCCGACCTCAGGTGATCTGCCTGCCTTGGCCTCCCAAAGTTCTGGGATTACAGGTGTGAGCCACCTTGCCCAGCCCCCAGCCAACTTTTTAATACACTTTCACTCCTGCTCTAAACTCGCCTTGGTCTCTCACTCTGCTTTATGCCCCTCAGACAAATTCTTTCCTTCCAGAGGCAAGAACTGAGTTGCTGCAGACCTATAGGGATTCACTGCTGCTAACAGTTTTAGAAGGATCTCCCTGGCAGCTGTGCTGAAAATAGGGTAAAAACAGGGAGTTAAGAGGCTTTGCCCTTATCCAAGTGAGAGACAGAGGTGGCTGTGACTATGGGGGGAACAAAGACACTGGTAAGAAGTGGTCTGATTCTGGATACATTTTGAAAGTAGAGCTGACACGATGTCTTTCCAAATCAACATGAAGTGTCAAAGAAAGAGAGAAATAAAGAAAAATCAACATGAACCATCAAAAAGAGAGGAATAAAGAATAATCAACATGAAGCTGGAGTGTAGTGGTGCCATCATGGTTCACTGCAGCCTCCGCCTCCCGGGTTCGAGCGATCCTCCCATTTCAGTGTAACCACCATTCTTATCTTCACCATAGATTAGCTCTGCCTGTCTTTGAACTTCATGTAAATGGAATCATGCAGATATAGGCTCTTTTGTGTCTGGATTCTCTCTGTTAACACTGTGTGAGACTCACTCACACTGTGTAGTATTATACTTCATCCTTTTTGCTGTTGCATAGTATTCCATTGTATAAAACACCACAATTTATCCATTTTCCAATTGCTGGGCATTTGGATTATTTTGTTTTTCACTATTTTGAATAAAGCTGCTATGGACATTCTTATATATGCTTGGGTATACAGATGGTCCCGGTTTACAATGATTTGACTTCAAATTTTTTGACTTTATGATGGACTTATCAGGGTATTAAATGTGTTTCTGACTTACAGCATTTTTGACTTACCAAGTGTTTATTGGGACGTAACCCCTTCCTCAGATGAGGAACATCTGTATACATCCAGAATCCTGTGGAGCAACTCGTAACCCATGAGGACTGGGAGCCGACAGACAGATTCATCCCCAGGACAGATGGTTCTCAATACCTCTCATAAAGCTTCTTAGAAGATCTTACAGGATCGCACAACCAGCCAGCCACAGCAGGGGCCGACTGGATAACACGTCTTTGCACAGGCTGTCCCTCTGTCCCTGTCTCCCCTCCCCTTTTCCTAACCTTGTTCCTTGGGATTATGTTTTGAAATAAATTATTCAGAGAAATGAAGCTAAAGCTGACCAATTAGCCAATAGCTGGGTTCTGTGCCGACAGGGTTTCTGGGCTATAACCATTTACTGAGAAGCCAGTGTTCTGGAGGGGATAATGGCTCTTTCCATTCGGCTACAGCACAGGAGTGGGTGCAGGGCATTAGCAGAAGATAAGGCCAGAAATGGGCACTGGGGCCTGTTGATGACTTTCTGTGCCAAGTGTAGGCATTTAGCCTTTATTCTGTAGGTGATGGGAAGCCAGTGCCAGTGGTGGGTTTGAGCAGGGAACCAGCGATACTCAAGCTCTGCTTGGACAGAGGCCAGTCAGGGAGGAGTTAGGGCAGGGGGACCAGTTAGGAGGCCGTGACCCAGGACATCAGCAGTGGGACTAGAAAGGGGATGGGTATGAATGATATTGCAAAGTAAAACCAGAGAGATGGCCGGGCACAGTGGCTCACTCCTGTAATCCCAGCATTTTGGGAGGCCAAGGCAGGCGGATCACGAGGTCAGGAGATAGAGACCAGCCTGGACAACATGGTGAAACCCTATCTCTACTAAAAATCCAGAAACAAAAAGCCAGCTGTGGTGGTGGGCGCCGGTAATCCCAGTGACTCCAGAGGCTGAGGCAGGAGAATTGCTTGAACCAGGGAGTTGGAGGTTGCAGTGAGCTGAGATCACGCCACTGCACTCCAGCCTGGGCAGTACAGTGAGACTCCACCTCAATAACAAATCAAACAAACTCGAGAGACTTGGCACCTTGCAGAGAGAAGCAAAAGATGACCCTGAGGTCTGGAGTCCAGGAAGTCAGAACAGGGAAAGCATTCACAGAAACAGGAAAATGGCAGGTGTGGGAGGGAATGTGAGAGGTTCATCAGACCCCACAGCCCCTGGCAGCCCCTCCTGGATCTTTGAAATCCTGTGCGCCCCAGGAGACTCCAGAAGGCCCATCTGAGCTCACCGGAGAAAGGTCTGCCGTCTCTCCTTTCATCACTGGGGACAGAAAGCCTGAATATGAGGCCTGGACTACGGGGCTCAGACCAGAATATTTCCAGGCTTAAGGGCAGTAATGTGGAGCCCAGGAAGGAATATTGAGGAAAGAGGGCACATTACTTAGCTAAAGGGGTGCTGGGTTCTTATTTTCTACTTTCAAGAAATGTTTGCTATAGTCATTGTAGCGATCACAAAACAATGAATAATACGGTGAGCCAAACGTATGTTTCATAATTTGTATGGCTGATCCTATGCACATTTAAATGTGTTTATGCCAATTGTAAATTTCAGTTTTGCTCTGGTTAAACCAATGTGGAAGTACACAGAATGGGACCTGAGAGACAAACTACCCTGGGCCCAGCCATGCTTACCTCAGTGGGCCAAGCTGGGGACAGATGACCTCTGCTCCGTGGATCCTGCTGGCTCAGGGTGTGGAAGGGGCCTCAAGAGAGGAGTCAGGCTGTCTTCTTGATTCCCCTCACGGCCATGGAGAACGGCATTCCTGGGAGGCTGGTTTGGAGAAGCCGCTGAACCTAATTGAGCAGGAAGTGAAGGTCTGTTCCCACCTGTGCCTGTGTTCCCAAATAGCAGCTGCCTCGTGGCGTACACTCACCAGGAGCCACGCCCTCCTCTGATCTCATTAATTACTCACAGGAGCCACCGCCCCTCCCTACCTGATCTCAATTAATTCACTCACAGGAGCCACGCCCCTCCCTACCTGATCTCATTAATTCACTCCGGAGCAGGCCCTCCCTACTAGATCTCAATTAATTCACTCACCAGAGCCACGCCCCTCCCTACCTGATCTCAATTACTCACAGAGCCCACGCCCCTCCCCACCTGATTTCATTAAATTCACTCACCCAGGAGCCAGGCCCCTCCCCACCTGATTTCAATTAATTCACTCACAGGAGCCACGCCCCTCCCCCACCTGATTTCAATTAATTCACTCACCAGGAGCCACGCCCCTCCCTACCTGATCTCAATTAATTCACTCACCAGGACCTAGGTCTCTCCATACCTGGCTTAATTCTCACTATACTTAATTCAATTAATTCTCACTATAGCCCTATCAGACAAGCTCTAGGATACACATGAGGAAATGGAGGCTCAGAAAGACTGAGAAAGTGGCTTGAGGTCACCTAGGTGGTAAGTGGTAGAGCTAGGAGTTTAAGTCAAGCCTGACTCTCAAGCCCATGCTCTTTCCATTGCACTATCTGCTTTTCTTTCTGCCCAAAGCCACAATATGCCATGATGCGGCCCAGGGCTCTCCTCCAGTACTGGATTGAGGGCACTGGACAGATCAGGGCTGAAGCCAAGATGTCATCCAGTGTAATGCCCACATGACCTCCGTGAATACCTACCCTGCCTTAACTCTGTTTATCTTTAGGAAACAGGATGCCTGAGGTCCGAACTTGTCCCCGGTGATCAAACCAGCTAAGACTGATGGAATCCAAGATGGCAGCTCGCTTGACCTCTAACTTCATTATAATCTAATTTCCATGCTAAATGACAGTCCTGCTAGCACTGTAACAGTCAACAACCACCATGACAATGATGGAAAAAAAAACATAAAAAACAAATAGGAAGTTGGCATTCTGGTTTTGAAAAGTTCTCCACCCAGACCCAGAAAACACATGATTCCTCCCCTTGCTTCTTTCATTTTTAGTTTTGTAGAGATGGGGAGTATCACTATGTTAACCAGGATGGTCTCGAACTCCTGGTCTTCTCGGCAATCCTCTCACCTTGTTCTGGGTTTATGGAGTGAGCCTTTGCTCCTGGCCACTCCTCCCCTTGCTTTTTTTTTTTTTTTGAGACAGAGTCTCACTCTGTCGCCCAGGCTGGAGTGCAGTGGCCGGATCTCAGCTCACTGCAAGCTCCGCCTCCTGGGTTTATGCATTCTCCTGCCTCAGCCTCCCGAGTAGCTGTGTCTACAGGCGCCGGCCACCTCGCCCGGCTTGTTTTTTGTCTTTTTTAGTAGAGACGGGGTTTCACCGGGTTAGCCAGGATGGTCTCGATCTCCTGACCTCGTGATCCGCCCGCCTCGGCCTCCCAAAGTGCTGGGATTACAGGCTTGAGCCACCGCGCCCGGCCCCTCCCATTGCTTTTAATGCTCAGCCCCTTCACTAAAGGTGCCCTGTACCTGTGGCTTCCTGGGTCTCACGAGCAGAAAAGTTGATTTGTGAGCCGAGCTCTCACTTCTCAATTCCATGGCCACCAAATAAAGCCTGCACTGCTTGAGGCTCAGCTGTGGTTTTGCATATTGGCTTCACGGCACCAAACAGGGAAAGACCCCATTTTAGGGGAAGTGGCTTTGTCAGTAACAAGGACACAGAAGGAAAGAAGAGATTGGAGGATGACTTAGGGCAGAGGTCAGCAAACTGCAGTCTATGGGCCAAATCTGGCCACTGCCTGTTTTTGTGCAACTCACAGGCTAAGAATGTTTTCTACATTTTTAGATGGTAGGAAAAGAACAAAAGAAGAAATAATGTTTTGTGGCACATGAAAAGTATATGAGATTCAAATTTCAGACTCCACAGACAGCAATCCTGGCTCCTAAACAATCATTGCAGTGGAGCTCTGCCCTAGCTACAGCCCCTTTCTCCCTTTGGTTCCCTGACTTTGGGGTCTGGAGGCCACAAAGGCAAGGAGCAGGCTGCCATCCACCCCTTCTCAGAGAACCTACAGGGAGCTCACCGTGCTCTGCATCCGGTTTAAGTGGCTCCTAGCGGGGCTTGGTGGGTTCTCCTTCCTCAGCACCATCTGCAGCACCACCTTGGTCATCTGAGAAGCTGAGAGAAACACAAGGTGAACGTCCTTGTCCTCATTTCTGCTCCCAGCCCCAATGCTGTTGCTCAACGTCCCCAGCATCTCTCCGCAGACTCCTGTCTGCCCTCAAAAGTCTACACAGTACCAGTCAAGAAACAGCCATACTGCAAGAAGATAGAAAGGTAAGCAGAACCCAACCACCTCATTCTCTGCCCTCATGTCTACCAAGGACAGCTGAACCTCTCCCTGTGGAACCTGGAAAAGTAGCTCAGGCCGGGCGCGGTGGCTCAAGCCTGTAATCCCAGCACTTTGGGAGGCCGAGACGGGCGGATCACGAGGTCAGGAGATCGAGACCATCCTGGCTAACACGATGAAACCCCGTCTCTACTAAAAAACATACAAAAAACTAGCCGGGTGAGGTGGCCGGCGCCTGTAGTCCCAGCTACTCGGGAGGCTGAGGCAGGAGAATGGCATAAACCCGGGAGGCGGAGCTTGCAATGAGCTGAGATCCGGCCACTGCACTCCAGCCTGGGCGACAGAGTGAGACTCCATCTCAAAAAAAAAAAAAAAAAAAAAAAAAAAAAAAAAAAAAAAAAAAAAGTAGCTCAGAGAGGAGTAGCAGGTGGCACGGAACGTCAGGGAAACAAAGCTAGAAGGAACATGTGGGCACCTTTGACCTGAAATAGACAGGATGCAAGATCTCAGGATTGTCAGGGACCTTAGGAACCATCGAGGTCACATCCCGGCTTTGGCCTGAAGTGCAGGCAAAGGGCTTGCCTCTGCCAACCGTAGCATCTGGCTTTGCTGTGGGTGGAAACAGACCTGTGTGTGCATTACCAGGGTTGCACCTCCCCAGTTCAAGTGATTCTCCTGCCTCAGCCTCCTGAGTAGCTGGGGTTACAGGTGCCCGCCACCACGCCCAGCTAATTTTTGTATTTTTAGTAGAGACAGGGGTTTCACCATTTTGGCCAGGCTGGTCTTGAACTCCTGGCCTCAGGTGATCTGCCCACCTCAGCCTCCCAAAGTGTTGGGATTAAAGGTGTGCGGCCATATTTGTTTTAGCTCTGATCAGGTATTGTGTTATATTTTTAAAATACGGGGAATAAGAGCTTGAGCAAAATGTTGATAATTTTGAAGCTGGCCAACTGGTACCTTGGGTTCATCATCCTATTCTCTCTACTTTTGCATGTGTTTGAATTTTTCCATAATAAATAGTTTCGGGGTTTTGTTTTGTTTTGTTTTGAGATGGAGTCTCGCTCTGTCCACCAGGCTGGAGTGCAGTGGCGTGACCTCGGCTCACTGCAACCTCCGCCTCTCGGGTTCCAGCAATTCTCCTGCCTCAGTCACCTGAGTAGCTGGGATTACAGGTGCCCGCTACCACGCCCGGCTAATTTTTGTATTTTTAGTAGAGACGTGGTTTTGCCATGTTGGTCAGAGCTGGTCTCAAACTCCTGACCTCGTGATCTGCCTGCCTTAGCCTCCCAAAGTGCTGGGATTACAGGCGTGAGCCACCGTGCCCGGTCATAAATAGTTTTTAAAAATAAATTAGATCCATTCTGAGAGGCCTTCCTACATCCTCCCAGCTGAGATTAATTTCTTATTCTTACCTTAGAAGCTATTGATTTTAACTTCTCTCATGGCATCATTGCCTTCCTCCCTGTCTGCATCACCGTTACAGCTTTCTTTCTGTAAGGGGGGGTCCGTCTTCCCTGTCTGCTTCTTGAAGGCAGGAAATGCATCTGTATTTCTGATAATAATAATGCCAAATAATTTTTATTTAATTGAATAAAGAAGATCTGAATTGAACTTAGGCTTGTACTTGAACCTCCATAGTGTCCATGGGCCAGGAGAGAATTCTAGTTATTAACAGTCCTGACTGGTACCATCAAAAAATGATAGCATGGCTGGGTGTGGTGGCTAATACCTATAATCCCAGCACTCTGGGAGGCTGAGGTGGGAGGATTGCTTAAGATCAGGAGTTTGAGACCAGCATGGCCAACATGGTGAAACCCTATCTCTACAGAAAAAAATACAAAACCTAGCCAGGTGTGGTGGTGTGCACCTGTAATCCCAACTACTCAGGAGGCTGAGGCAGGAGAATTGCTTGAACCCAGGAGGTGAAGATTGCAGTGAGCCAAGATTGCACCACTGGACTCCAGCCTGGGTACTAAAGTAAGACTGTCTCAAAAAAAATTAAATTAAAAAAATGAAAGAAAAAATAAGGCCAGGTGCAGTGGCTCACTCCTTTAATCCCAGCACTTTGGGAGGCTGAGACAGGTGGATCATGAGGTCAGAAGATCGAGACCAGCCTGACCAACATTGCGAAACCCCGTCTCTACTAAAAATATAAAAATTAGCCAGATGTGGTGGCAGGCACCTATAATTTCAGCTACTCAGAGGCTGAGGCGGGAGAATCACTTGAACCCAGGAGGCGGAGGTTGCAGTGAGCCGAGATTGCGCCACTGCACTCCAGCCTGGGTGAAACTCCGTCTCAGAAATAAAAAAAAAAAGGAAAAAAGAAAAACAATGATAGCACATTAAGGGAAAAGAAGTTCATTCCCACGGTGACCAAGCACCAATTCATTCAGTCACTGGCTAATTCATTCATTCATTCATTTTATTCTATTGAGTGACTCTCTAGCCGGCTGCTGTGGTGGATCGTGCAGTGACATTCCACTGCCCCACTCCATCCCCCAGAAAAACGCCCTGCAGGTCCCGAGTCTAGAGCAGAACGTCATCACACTGTGTGGTAAACACTGTGCCACAGGCAGGAGGAGAGAGCCACGGTGTCAGGGCAGGGACAGTAAGTCCATCAGTAGATGGCGTCCTGGTGAGGGGATACCTCCAGAGACTCCTTTAAGATCATCCCACTGTCTTCAGACCCAGAGGCTAACAGAAGTGCCAAGCTGGGACACCTGAAACAGCCCAAACAGGGCTGCGTGAAGAACCCAAAGCTAATAGTTGGTGCCTTTCCAGAGTAACACTCTTTAAATGTTTTTACGAGTTTTGTAGACCAGAAGGTGAGGGCTATTGGGGAAGGTGAGGGAGGGGTACACTGGGCAGCCTCTTGCAGTCCTCCACAGCCCCAGGGAACCCAATTAGATTATTGCCGTCATTCAGTGATAGAAGATGTTGATCTGTAATAGGGTAATGGCCATACACTTTAGAGGGGAAAACGTTCAAATTTAGGGGATAATGAGAAATCTGCACTCACAGCCCTTGGTGACACTTTCCCTATGAGCCAAATGTAGAGGGGTAGAGAGAGAAGGTGGACAGCCACTGACGTATGAGGCAGTGGAAGAGGAACAGGCATGGACAGGAAGAGAATTATCTGGGACACACTGGGTTTGAGGGGCCTGTGTGAGACAGTCTCATGAATATGTCCAGTAACGTATTGACCAGGCAAGTCTGTCGGGAGCCTCGGGAAATGAGGTACAGAATTTGGTAGTCATCACTGTGGAGCTGGTGACCCGAGCCATGAGAGAAGCTAAAGTCCCCGGGGAGAGGATGTAGAATGAGAGGAGAAAATGGGCCAGGACAGACACAAGCAATGCCGACATAAAGGGCTGAACAGAGGAGGGGGCCTCAGAGGGAGGGGCAGAACCAGAGATGCACAGCATCCCCAAACCAAGGAAAAGAATGTTGCCAGAAGAGGCGAATCAGGCTGTTTCAAACTCTGCTAAGAAGTGAAGGACATGGCACATTGAGTAGAGTCCATTGGGGTTACCAGTCAGGACGTCTCAGGGATCCTCTTTGGCAGAAGTAGTTCCAGTGAAGTGGGAGGAGGAAGGTAGGAGCAGAGGCCAAGGGAGCATGAGGAGCGGTTAGGAGTTGACAGAAAGTGTATCCACTTTTTTGAGAAGCTTAGCCATGAAGAGGAAGAGATGGGGCAGTAGGTGGAGGGGAGATGAAATTAAGGGAGTGTATGGAGTTTTAAAATGGGAAGCTTGATCCTGTTTTAAATGCTCTGTTTTACGCCCCTACAAGGGCGAGGTTAAACATACAGAATAGAGGCATCACTGATAGAGCCAAGACCCCCACCAGGAGCGGGTTTCAAGCAGCACCTAATTCAATCCCAAAGGAAAAGAGGAAACACGTGGTTCCAGGGACATGCTGAGCTCTGGCGGCAGGAGTTTGAAGGAGGTCCCATCCGATGGCTTCTATTTCTCCTGTGAAACGGGAAGCCCTGTCTGCCGGTTGTGATGTGCTGTGACAGAAATGCGGGGAAAGGGGACAGGTCTGAAACGGGAGGCCTTAAGAATGGGAAACTGAGGCCGGGCGTGGTCGCTCACGCCTGTAATCCCAGCACTTCGGGAGCCCGAGGCGGGTGGATCACCTGAGGTTAGAAGTTTGAGACCAGCCTGGCTAACATGGTGAAACCCCGTCTCTACTAAAAACACCAAAACTAGCCAGGCATGGTGGTGTGTGTGTGTGTAATCCCAGCTACTTGGGAGGTTGAGGCAGGAGAATCGCACTGAGGCAGGAGAATTAGTTGAACCCAGGAGGTGGAGGTTGCAGTGAGCTGAGATCGCACCACTGCACTCCGGCCTGGGTGGCAGAGCCAGACTCCATCTCAAAAAAAAAAAAAAGAATGGGAAACTGAGAGTGTCTGGGGAAGCAGCCAGTTAGGCGCGTGGCCTAGTCTGTGCCTCTGCATTTTCCTGCAGCTGGTCAGTGGTGTGAAAGGTGGGGGGTTCCAGTAGGTCTCACAGGGAGACAATGCAGGAAGGGGCTGAGAATAGCAAGTGAGAGGTTATTGGTAGGATGGACAATGCAGGAGCTGGATGGACTGGAGGGGCTGAGCGATCGCCACCCAGAGATATTTGGGGTACCCTTCCCCAGTCCCCAGCCCCCGACCCTCCGCGGGAGGCGGGAGCAGCGAGCGGGCCTGTGGGGGCCAGGCACCCAAGCAGTGGGATGTGGAGCGGGAGGGGTCTCCGCCCTGGCCCTGGGGCCCCACTGGCCCCTCCGCAGCCCACCAGCCCCCGCGGCATCCCAGAGCCGACCCAGGCCCAACTAGAGGAATGGGTGCAGAGCTGGGATCCTAATGACACAGGGCAGTGGTGGAGCATTACGAGTTCGGTGGTAAACATGCATTGAAATACACGCTGTGCAGAAGCTCTTTAGTTGAATTAGATCCCTTTTGTCAGTTTTGGCTTTTGTTGCCATTGCTATTGGTGTTTTAGTCATGAAGTCTTTGCCCATGCCTATGTCCTGAGTGGTACTGCCTAGGTTTTCTTCTAGGGTTTTTCTGGTTTTAGGTCTTACGTTTAAGTCTTTAATCCATCTTGAGTTAATTTTTGTATAAGGTGTCAGGAAGGGGTCCGGTTTCAGTTTTCTGCATAAGACTAGCCAGAGTGAACAGGCAACCTACAGAATGGGAGAACATTTTTGCAATCCATCCATCTGACAAAGGGCTAATATCCCGAATTTACAAGGAACTTCAGTAAATTTACAAGAAGAAAACAACAACCCCATCAGAAAGTGTGCAAAGCATATGAACAGACACTTCTCAAGACATTTATGCAGCCAACAAACATGAAAAAAAGCTCATCATCACTGATAATTAGAGAAACGCAAATCAAAACCACAATGAGATACCATCTCATGCCAGTTAGAATGGTGATCATTAAAAAGTTAGGAAACAACAGGTGCTGGAGAGGATGTGGAGAAATAGGAACACTTTTACACTGTTGGTGGGACTGTAAACTAGTTCAACCATTGTGGAAGACAGTGTGGCGATTCCTCAAGGATCTAGCACTAGAAATGCCATTTGACCCAGCCATCCCACTACTGGGTATATACCCAAAGGATTATAAATCATGCTGCTATAAAGACACATGCACATGTATGTTTGTTTGCTTATTTATTTATTTATTTTTGATACAGTCTTGCTCTGTCACCAGGCTGGAGTGCAATGGCACGGTCTCAGCCCACTGCAACCTCCACCTCCCAGGTTTAAGTGATTCTCCTGCCTCAGCCTCCCGAGTAGCTGGAACTATAGGCACACACCACCACGCCTGGCTAATTTTTTGCATTTTTACTAGGGATGGGGTTTCACCATGTTGGCCAGAATGGTCTCGATCTCCTGACCTTGTGATCCACCCGCCTCAGCCTCCCAAAGTGCTGGGATTATAGGCGTGAGCCATCGTGCCCAGCCCCAAGCACACATATGTTTATTGCAGCACTATTCACAATAGCAAAGATTTGGAACCTCCCCAAACGTCCATCAATGATAGACTGGATAAAGAAAATGTGGCACATACACACCATGGAATACTATGCAGCCATAAAAAAAGCATGAGTTCATGTCCTTTGCAGGGACATGGATGAAGCTGGGAACCATCATTCTCAGCAAACTATCACAAGGACAGAAAACCAAAGACCGCATGTTCTCACTCAGAAGTGGGAGTTGAACAATGAGAACACATGGACAAGGGAGGGGAACATCACACACCGGGGCCTGTCAGGGGGTGGGGGGCTAGGGGAGGGAGAGCATTAGGAGAAATACCCAATGTAGATGACGGGTTGGTGGGTGCAGCAAACCAACAAGGCACATATATACCTATGTAACAAACCTGCACGTTCTGCACATGTATCCCAGAACTTAAAGTATAATAATAATAAATAATAATTCAAATTGAGAGAATGTTGATATCAACTGCTCCCTGAGCCACATGGAAAGCTGTATCCTCTGCAGGCTGCTGAGACGTGTTTCTGTAAGAAGGGGTCCTGAAAGGCTTTCTCCTGCAATAGGGACGGCCCTTGGCGAGGAAGCCACTGTCCTGGGGCACACAGACAGGGCTCCTTCAGCAGACAGCAGATAGATATGCAGTGCAGGCCTTGGTTTTTGGGGATAGTTCCAATGTAGCACTGGATACGTCTGTCCACTTCTGGGGTTTGTTCATAGGAAACCCACGTGCCAGCGAATCTATGTCACATTCTCCAGTATCACCTTTATAAGGAATAAAGTCAATTTATTGTTCTTTGAAAAGAAAGAAAGAAACGTAGTCATGACTGTAGCTTGGCTGTCACTCAGGTGCAAGCTGTCACTCAGCTGCAAGCTGTCACTCAGGTACAGGTGAATGGTGGATGTGGCCGCGTGGCTCCACCCGCTGAGCCATAATCGCTGTCACTCAGGTGCAAGCTGTCACTCAACATGCAAGCTGTCACTCAGGTACAAGTGAATGGTGGATGTGGCCGTGCGGCTCCATGTGCTGATCCATAATCCCCACAAATGTCCAGAGCAGACCCAGCTCTCTCCAGGGCAAATGCTCCACAACCCAATACAATTGTTTCTCTTGTGTTGCTGTTTGGAAACTCCCTCTCCTATTTCCCACCTCCCTCTTTCCCGTTCTCATTCCCTTTTCCCTGCTCCGATTTGTTTCCCTCAGTTCCGCCTAATACCCTGTGGTGTCACCCTAGCCCTTTCCTCTACCCGCTCCAGCCTTACTACCCCCAACGTCCCGCACCCCGGGAAACACCAGATTCTGCCTCTACCTCCGAGCTCTTTCCCCTGTTCTCACTGCCCTGGGTCAGCCCTTTGCGGGAGCTCCTCTTTCCTCTCTTGATTTATTATCATCCGGCTAACCTCTAATCCTGTAAGATTTAGCTCGAATCTCTTTCGAGAAGTATTTTCTGAGTCCAAGGAGGACCTAAAAGCCATTCTGCTGGCCTCCTAGAGCTGAATCTCCCATCTCACGCTTTCCCCTCCCCGGATTATATTAAAATTATAAGTCATCTAAAATCCTTTTGGAACAAGACAGGGTATGAGTAAAAAAGAAATACTCAATAACTGAACGTTATTTGTGTACACATACTACCTGATTTCTTTAACAATACATTGCAAGAAATAAAAAGATGGAGACATACGGCTGGGCGTGGTGGCTCACGCCTGTAATCCCAGCACTCGGGAGGCTGAGGCGGGTGGATCACCTGAGGTCAGGAGTTTGAGACCAGCCTGGCCAACATGGTGAAACCCCATCTCTACTAAAAATACAAAAATTATCCGGGTGTGGTGGCGGGCACCTGTAATCCCAGTTACACGGGAGGCTGAGGCAGGAGAATCTCTTGAACCCGGGAGGAGGAGGTTGTAGTGAGCCAAGATCGTACCACTGCTCTCCAGCCTGGGTGACAGAGTGAGAGTCCATCTCCAAAAAAAAAAAGATGGAGACACACTAACCAGTTACAGTGTACGGAACATTATGTTTTGTGGGACTGTAAAAGAGAGGTAATTGGGGAAGGGAACTAAATACCAGCTGCTATGAAGGGATTACTCTTAGCTTTTTAGGCATGATAATGGTGTCATGGTTTGTTAGAGTCCTTACCTTTAGAGATACATAAACGAGTATCCCCAACACACGTACAGATATTTTATACCTGAAATGTGTACAGATGAAATAATAAAGATGTCTGAGATCTGCTTCAAAATAATCTTGGTGGGTGTAGTGGGTGAGGGTACAAAGGAAACTAAATGGGCTGTGAGCTGGTCATTGCTGGATGAGGAGCGCCTGGGGGTTCAGTATACGGCTCTCAATATCTTTATATATGCTTGCAACTTTCTATAGTTAATAAAACGATTCCCATCTTTAGTCCCTGTGGAAGCTGCAGGGCCCTGCTTGCGGGACAGGGTCGTAGTGGCTGATCTGGCATTTGACGCTTCTTATGGTCCAACTTCCCCTCTACCTATCAGGTTGTTCCTTGAGCACCTTCAAAGGCCCCCTCCTCTGTGTGTCACAGTTGTCTAAACACCATTTCCAATTCCAGCTTTGTGATTGTGTTTCCTGCTGCTCTCCTGATCCCCTGTCTCCAGAGGCCCTTCCCGCTTCTTTCCACTGATCTAAACCCCACCCAGCCTGTGGGAACCAGCTCTGGAACCGGAGGCCACGGGGGCCGCTCCTGATCGCTCAGGCCTCCCTTCCCTCCCGCTTCTCTGTCTTTCTCATTCACTCTGGATAACGCAGTGGTTAAGAGCAGGGTTTGGGTGCCAGGCTGCCTGGATTTGAACCCAAGCTCCATTGCCACTGGCTGTGTCACTTTGATCAAGTTACTTAAACTCTCTGTGCCTAGTTATTTCTATAGAATGGAAATAATGGACCCACCTCATAGAATGGTTGGGAGATCAGAAGAACTATACCCGTGAAGAATTTAGAATAGTGCCTGGCATGTGGTAAACACTCCATATCTAAATACTTTCATTTATCTAGGTCCTATGTTATAACTAAATTATAAATTCCTAAAAGGCAGGAACTGCCACCAAGCACTGAGGTGAACACACGGTTGATGAAAAGAATCCCACACTCCTGACTTGAATCAGAGAAGCAAAGTCAATGTCGGACTGTCCCAGTCACTGCCGCCTCTTCTGTCCTTTCACTAGAGTACTTTGTCTGCCAGCAACAAAAATGGACTACAGCTAATTTAAGCAGAAAAAGGAATATACTGGCCAGGTGTGGTGGCTCACGCCTGTAATCCCAGCACTTTGGGAAGCCGAGGTGGGCACATTGCTTGAGCCAAGGAGTTCGAGACCAGCCTGGGCAACATAGTGAAACCCTATGTCTATATTAAAAAATAAAAAGGAGCCAGTGTGGGGATGTGCGTCTGAAGTCCCAGCTGCTTGGGGATCTGAGGTGGGAGGATCACTTGAGCCTGGGGGTTGAGGCTGCAGTGAGCCCAAGATGACACTAGTGTATTCCAGCCTGGGCGGCACAGCGAGACCCTGTCAACCAAAACAACAACAACAACAACAACAAAACTTAAAAAGTTGTGAAGGGAAAGCTATAGATTTGAAGGGAAGGCTACAGAACTAGGCTCAGAACAGGATAGGAAACTGGCAGCCTCAGGTCCAGGAGGCCCGTAGGGAGAGTCTCATCACCATGCCACACACCCAGGGTCCAGGAGGCAGGAGTGACAGTCTCATCACCATGCCACACACCCAGGGTCTAGGAGTGACAGTCTCATCACCATGCCACACACCCAGGAGGCAGGAGTGACAGTCTCATCACCATGCCACACACCCAGGAGGCAGGAGTGATGGTCTCATCACCACGCCACACACCCAGGGTCCAGGAGTGAGTCTCATCACCACGCCACATACCCAAGATCTAGGAGTGACAGTCTCGTCACCATGCCACACACCCAAGATCTAGGAGTGACAGTCTCATCACCATGCCACACACCCAAGATCTAGGAGTGACAGTCTCATCACCATGCCACACACCCAAGATCTAGGAGTGACAGTCTCATCACCATGCCACACACCCAAGATCTAGGAGTGACAGTCTCATCACCATGCCACACACCCAAGATCTAGGAGTGACAGTCTCATCACCATGCCACACACCCAAGATCTAGGAGTGACAGTCTCATCACCATGCCACACACCCAAGATCTAGGAGTGACAGTCTCATCACCATGCCACACACCCAAGATCTAGGAGTGACAGTCTCATCACCATGCCACACACCCAAGATCTAGGAGTGACAGTCTCATCACCATGCCACACACCCAAGATCTAGGAGTGACAGTCTCATCACCATGCCACACACCCAGGGTCCAGGAGCGAGTCTCATCACCATGCCACACACCCAAGATCTAGGAGTGAGTCTCATCACCATGCCACACACCCAAGATCTAGGAGTGAGTCTCATCACCATACCACACACCCAAGATCTAGGAGTGACAGTCTCATCACCATGCCACACACCCAAGATCTAGGAGTGAGAGTCTCATCACCATGCCACACACCCAAGATCTAGGAGTGACAGTCTCATCACCATGCCACACACCCAAGATCTAGGAGTGACAGTCTCATCACCATGCCACACACCCAAGATCTAGGAGTGACAGTCTCATCACCATGCCACACACCCAAGATCTAGGAGTGACAGTCTCATCACCATGCCACACACCCAAGATCTAGGAGTGACAGTCTCATCACCATGCCACACACCCAAGATCTAGGAGTGACAGTCTCATCACCATGCCACACACCCAAGATCTAGGAGTGACAGTCTCATCACCATGCCACACACCCAAGATCTAGGAGTGACAGTCTCATCACCATGCCACACACCCAAGATCTAGGAGTGACAGTCTCATCACCATGCCACACACCCAAGATCTAGGAGTGACAGTCTCATCACCATGCCACACACCCAAGATCTAGGAGTGACAGTCTCATCACCATGCCACACACCCAAGATCTAGGAGTGACAGTCTCATCACCATGCCACACACCCAAGATCTAGGAGTGAGACTCATCACCATGCCACACACCCAAGATCTAGGAGTGAGTCTCATCACCATGCCACACACCCAAGATCTAGGAGTGAGTCTCATCACCATACCACACACCCAAGATCTAGGAGTGACAGTCTCATCACCATGCCACACACCCAAGATCTAGGAGTGAGTCTCATCACCATGCCACACACCCAAGATCTAGGAGTGAGTCTCATCACCATGCCACACACCCAAGATCTAGGAGTGACAGTCTCATCACCATGCCACACACCCAAGGTCTAGGAGTGACAGTCTCATCACCATGCCACACACCCAAGATCTAGGAGTGACAGTCTCATCACCATGCCACACACCCAAGGTCTAGGAGTGAGAGTCTCATCACCATGCCACACACCCAGGGTCCAGGAGCGAGTCTCATCACCATGCCACACACCCAAGATCTAGGAGTGAGTCTCATCACCATGCCACACACCCAAGATCTAGGAGTGAGTCTCATCACCATGCCACACACCCAAGATCTAGGAGTGACAGTCTCATCACCATGCCACACACCCAAGGTCTAGGAGTGACAGTCTCATCACCATGCCACACACCCAAGATCTAGGAGTGACAGTCTCATCACCATGCCACACACCCAAGATCTAGGAGTGACAGTCTCATCACCATGCCACACACCCAAGATCTAGGAGTGACAGTCTCATCACCATGCCACACACCCAAGATCTAGGAGTGACAGTCTCATCACCATGCCACACACCCAAGATCTAGGAGTGACAGTCTCATCACCATGCCACACACCCAAGATCTAGGAGTGACAGTCTCATCACCATGCCACACACCCAAGATCTAGGAGTGACAGTCTCATCACCATGCCACACACCCAAGATCTAGGAGTGACAGTCTCATCACCATGCCACACACCCAAGATCTAGGAGTGACAGTCTCATCACCATGCCACACACCCAAGATCTAGGAGTGACAGTCTCATCACCATGCCACACACCCAAGATCTAGGAGTGACAGTCTCATCACCATGCCACACACCCAGGATCTAGGAGTGACAGTCTCATCACCATGCCACACACCCAAGATCTAGGAGTGAGTCTCATCACCATGCCACACACCCAAGATCTAGGAGTGACAGTCTCATCACCATGCCACACACCCAGGGTCCAAGAGTGAGTCTCATCACCATGCCACACACCCAAGATCTAGGAGTGAGTCTCATCACCATGCTGGAACAAGCAAGTGCCAGCCCATCTTTTCGCTCATTGTTTTATTTCCTCAAGGTCCAAATTCTAGGGAATGAATTCAGGCAATCCAGCTTGATCCATATGCCAAACCCTTGGCATTAGGTTTTAAAAAAACAATTGTTGGCCAGACACAGTGCTTCATGCCTGTAATCCCAGCACTTTGGGAGGCTGAGGCAGGTGGATCACCTGAGGTCAGGAGTTCCAGACCAGCCTGGCCAACATGGTGAAATCCCGTCTCTACTAGAAATACAAAAATTAGCCAGGTGTGATGGCGTGCACCTGTGGTCCCAGCTACTCAGGAAGGTGAGGCACAAAAATCACTTGAACCCAGGAGGCGGAGGCTGCAGTGAGCCAAGATCGCTCCACTGCACTCCAGCCTGGGTGACAAAGCAAGACTCCGTTTAAAAAAAACAAAAAAATTGTTCCTGATAAAGTGTTTCTGGGGAAAAACGTTATGTAAGGAGTAAAGAGAGGGTTTGCTCTGTTCTCTGAGACTCGTGAGTTCACTGGGCACATAGTGGAAAGAATGCAGGCTAGGTAAATATTTCTGTTTGGCCGGTCACCTCCGCCTTTTCAGTTGTAAGACTTTACTTGTACTTGGGTCTGAAGAAGGGTAGCGAGGGCCAGTACACGCTACTGAAGGGGTGACTCTGCTTACAGGTGCTTATGGTGGGAGCTCCAGGCCAGTCTGTTGGTGCTGTTTGTAGTGTTTGGAAAAGAGTCCGGGAACCTTCTGCAAAAGTGTTCAGGTGGCCATTGCTTGAAACTTCCACTCTAAAACCTGACCTTCAAGAAAGCTTTTCTTAAGTCCTATGAGCCCTCTGCCTCCTACCCTCACTCCTGCCCCAGCCTTCCCAGAGACCCTGATGAGTATGAGCCTACGTTGGAAGCCAGAGTTCCTCCAGGACTAAGGTGATGCTGAGAACCCTACAAAAGATCGAGGACAAAACCGAGCTCTCGAAGCCTGGATTTTCAGGGTTTACATAAATTCTTAGGTGCCCTCTCCCTGTGTGCTCTCAGGGCAGCGAGGCTGACAGAGGCACCCATTTGTAGCAGAACTGGGGTGAGGCTGAGGGGATCGGAAAGGCAGGAGCAACGGATATTTTCTGGGTCAACACGGGTCAGCTTATCTTGTGCAGAAGGACGTCTCAGGGATATTTTAAAGCAGCCTTTGTCTTGACTACCGTTCAATTCGGATATACTCTTGTACATTCCCTCTGTATTTCAAGGAAAATAATTTTTTTCTCAAAACACCTCTAAAATTAACTCTTTAATTTATGGAAAATGACTCATTTACAGCTAATTTAGTAAGCAGATAAGGGGAAAAAATACTCCACACTCCCACCATTCTAACAGAACCACACTTATTTTTATGTATTTGTTTTCCTTATGTATTTTTTATAACCATATTTTTGCATAACTGTAATTATGATGTACATATGCTTTTTATATATGTAAACTTCTTAATCTGGAATAATTTTAGATCTGCAGTAAAGTTGCAAAGATAGTACACGATTTGTCACATAGCCCTCAACCGATTTCAGCTCTCCCGAATGTTAACCCATCTTACATTACTGCAGTACTGGACATTTCCCAAAACTAATGAACCAACATTGGTACGTTACTTTAAACTCCAAATTGTATTCAGATTTTGCCAGTTTTTTCACTAATGTCCTTTCTCCGTTTTGGGATCCCACATGGCATTCAGCCATTGTATCTGCTTAGTTTCCTCTCACCTGTGACGGCCTCTCTCTTTCCTTGTTTTCATGACCTTGGCAATTTTGAGTATGGTCAAGAGTTTTGTAGAAAGTTCCTCGAATTTTGCTCGTGTGTTTATGTTGTTTGTTGTTT
This sequence comes from Rhinopithecus bieti, assembly GCF_001698545.2. Lineage (NCBI taxonomy): Eukaryota > Metazoa > Chordata > Mammalia > Primates > Cercopithecidae > Rhinopithecus > Rhinopithecus bieti. The sequence continues at coordinate 87,576 of NW_016830431.1, forward strand.
TTCTCATGATTACACTGAGGTTATGGGTTTCTGAAAGAATGTCAGGGAAGATGTACTCCTTTCATTGTATCAGTAGGTACATGACATCCAATGACATCTTTGGTGAGGTTAACCTTGATTACTTGGTTAAGGTTGTGTTAGCTCTCTCTACTGTAAAGTTGCTATTTTCCTCTTTCTATATCCTTTTATTAAAAAGTGAATCACTAATTCCAGTCTGCTCTCAATGGGAGAAGGAATTAAACTCCACCTCCTGGGAGAAGTTACATATTTTGTTTAGAATTCGTCTGTGAGAATTTATTTATTCAGTCATTTATTTATGTAAGTATGGACTAATAAATATATATTTGACATATATTTTTTCTAACTTTTTCTCACATAACGTTGTGTTACAAGACTTTTTCCCCATGTTACTATCATAATTAATTTTTTTGTTTGAGCCAGAGTCTCGCTCTGTTGCCCAGGCTGGAGTGCAGTGGCGCGATCTCGGCTCACTGCAACCTCTGCCTCTCAGGTTCAAGCAATTCTCCTGTCTCAACCTCCTGAGTAGCTGGGATTACAGGCGCCCGCCACCATGCTCAGCTAGCTTTTGTATTTTTAGTAGAGACAGGGTTTCACCATGTTGGCCAGGATGGTCTCAATCTCTTGACCTCGTGATCCACCTGCCTCGGCCTCCCAAAGTGCTGGGATTACAGACATAAGCCACCGTGCGTGGCTTACTATCATAATTTTTATAACTGTAATTTTGATGGTTGCATTTATTTTTTATATTTTCCATTAACTGTTTACTCTTATAAATTATGCTGCTTTAAACATCTTTAAACAATATTCTGTGATTCTCTGTACTCTCAGCTCTGGCATGGCGTCTGGAACACAGGAGCATCTATAGATGTTTGGGATTGAGAGATGATTGAATGAACAAGTAAATGCTGGGCTGCCATTGTGAGTCAATGGTCCTTGTTTTCCTCTTTAACAGTCTTTTCAATCTTGGAATATGATAATCTAAAATCTAAGTTAAATGTTGGGAACAGAAGTTTGGGAACCTAACTGGAAATCAAGTTTTGGCTTCCTGTGAACTACACCAGTTTGTAACAGTGAACAAAGGGCCTTAGAACAAAGTAAAGGTTTTGTACTGTAAGCTATTTTCCTATCTCTAGTTGAAAAACATTTGAACATTTTATCAACTTCAGCAGTCTTTCACATGGCTTTTTCATTCTCCTCTCAGTTTAAATTGTAAATAATGCAGATTTTCAAATATGTAGTGTGTGTTTATAACATATAAATATCATCTTATCTCCTGGTTAATCCCTGGCAAGGAAAGAGCTGGCAGTTTAATAATAAAGTGACTGAAGGACATTTGGGATGTGTGTCCTCTGATGATGACTGCTGGACAAACACAATACGAGCAATTGCAGACCAAGTAGCTGAGGGAGAAGACGGGAGATGAGGACACGCTCACCACTGCAGAGACTTGGTGAGCACTAAGGGGAGGCAGAGGCAGGTCACAATCCCGCCCCTCATGCCACAGTATGCTGCTTTTTTTTTTTTTTTTTTTTTGAGGCAGGGTCTTGGCTCACTGCAGCTCTCGCCTTCCAGGTTCAAGCGATTCTCATGATTCAGCCTCCCGAGTAGCTGGGATTACAAGCACACGCCACCATGCTTGGCTAATTTTTGTATTTTTGTGGAGATGAGGTTTTGTCATGTTAGCCAGGCTGGTCTCGAATTCCTGACCTCAGGTGATCCGCCTGCCTTGGTCTCCCCAAAGTGCTGGATGACAGGCACGGGCCACTACGCCCGGCGCCTCAAAGTGCTAGATGACAGTCGTGAGCCACCGTGCCCGGCCCCTCATCCCACGAGGTGCCTCTGGTCATTCTTGTTCCACTGAGGAGCAGGGAAGAAAATAATGATGAAGAACAGCTGAATTTGTGTGCTAGTGGCAGAAAAGTAACGAGATTTATTTTAGAGGAAAACATCAACAGAACTTGATGACAGGGAGTAGGAAGGAGACAATATGTGATGAGCTGAGTGTGCCACTTACAGAGGAAGTTGAAGACAGTTTTCAAACCTGGGTGACTAATGGTTAGGTTTTGGGAAATATTATATTTATGCTGGTTTTAGACACACTGGTTGGAGATGACACGGGAAATACGGTATTTACGCTCATTTTAGACACGCTGGTTGGAGATGTCATGGGAAATATGGTATTTATGCTGGTTTTAGACACACTGGTTGGAGATGACACGGGAAATACGGTATTTATGCTGGGTTTAGACACGCTGGTTGGAGATGACAAGGGAAATACGGTATTTATGCTGGTTTTAGACACACAGCTTGGAGATGACACAGGAAATACGGTATTTATGCTGGCTTTAGACTCGCTGGTTGGAGATGACACGGGAAATACGGTATTTATGCTGGTTTTAGACACGCTGGTTGGAGATGACATGGGAAAAAAGGTATTTATGCTGATTTTAGACACGTGGGTTGGAGATGACATGGGAAATACGGTATTTATGCTGGGTTTAGACATGCTGGTTGGAGATGACAAGGGGACATTTAAGGGCAAATATTCAGAGTTGCAGGGTAGAGCTGGAGCTCCAGTGGGCCACGAGCACAAGAGAAAGATGCCAGGTGCTCACAGAAGTGGGAACTGAAGCATCTAAGGCAAGTCAGATGTTGCGGAGAGGAAGACACCTTGTTTTAAGTGACAGCTACACCAAGGGTATGGGCAGGGGGCACACGTTCCACGCACCAGAAATCCAGAGAAGTGAAGTGGTTCGCTCGAGGTCTCATGGCAAGTTAGTGACGCAGCCACTCCACCCCACTTTCCTTGATGTGTGGTCCCATTTGCTTTACGCTGTAACACAGAACCCTTCTCAATGTTCAGATACACCTGCTGTATAGTGGACACAATGCCATTTCTTGACAGTTAAGGAAGGCTAACCAAAGACAGAATTTCATTTCCTTAGTTTATTAAAGATGACAATGAACTGCCAGGCTGTGCAAGAACCACGGAAGGTGGAAAGCCAGTTCAGAGCACAGGCTGCACACACAGAACATCTCTACTGAGACTCGAGCTTCTTTTATGTTAATTCAACAAGAGCTGTAAATCCTTGGCAGAGAACGTCAAAACAGCCTCGTTTAAGTGGAAAATATTTGTCTTCCACTTTTCTGCTATGTCTTGAATCTTGTCTCCACCTGGTAAGTAACCTATGTGTTGTTTTCTTTCCCTTTACTTACAGAAAGAACACTACCCTCCCCTTCGTTTAGAAGGAATTCTCTTCAGTGCATTCAAAGCTTCTCCCCGCAACAGCAGGGGATTTTCAGATACTGACAAGTTGCAAAGTGCTTCCAAAACATCCCATCCTCTACCCGCTTTCCCCCCTTGAATAAATAAATAAATGGGTATTTGGACAGTGATGGCAGCATCGTGTCAGAGTCACTAAAACACACACGATCTAAAGGGTTGGGGTGCGGTTGAGGGAGATGGAGAAAAGTAAGTGACAAGTCAGGAGCCTGTGAGACTGTTGAGTTTGGCTTCAGAAGCTGTCAGCATTTTCATCCTTTGATCCTATGCTGATGAGAAACGGGCAGGACAAGATAGCACATCTCCAATGACCTGGGGAAGGAGCTGGATGTGTCACTTTTTTGTTTTTGTTTTGAGATGGAGTCTCGCTCTGTCGCCCAGGCTGGAGTGCAGTGGTGCAATCTCGGCTCACTGCAACCTCCACCTCCTGGGCTCAAGCGATTCTCCTGCTTCAGCCTCCCAAGTAGCTGGGATTACAGGCGCCCGCCACCATGCCTGGCGAATTTTTGTATTTTTGGAAGAGACGGGGTTTCACCACATTGGCCAGGCTGGTCTCAAACTCCTGACCTCAAGATCCACCTGCCTCGGCCTCCCAAAATGCTGGGATTACAGGCGTGAGCCACCACGCCTGGCCTGGATGTGTAATTTAAACCAAACCTGGAAGGAGAGCTCACCAATTTTATAAACCCCTGGGTCTGGATCTGGGACCGAAACCCTAGTGAAACCTGAGTTCCGTGAAGCTCCCTGAAGGGCCCGGGCCTTCCAGTCAGTCCTTCAAAACTGCTGGCCTTGGCCTTTAGAGCCTCACTGCGAACAGAAGGGAGAACAGCTTCAGGGTCTTGTAGCCCAACGTGGCTTTCAGATCCCAACTCTGAGGCAGAGGAACCAAGAGCAGGGGCCAGTTCCCACACGTTCCCTCTCGTGCTGGTGGAGCCTCAGCCCTGGCCATTACCTTAAGGCCTCTCCCACCTCCCTGGGAGATTCCTTCTTATCGCCAGCTCAGGCTCTCATCAGCTTCCACCAACCACAGGCCCCCTTCTGTTCAGCTTCCAGGGTCAGCACCCACACCCATTGTTCTCCTAGCAGCAGGCAACTACGGGAAGACGGGCCCACGGGCAGAATTCAATCCCAGAACAGAAATGCTGCAGGCTTTAGTTCACAGAGCTGCCAGCTCTTGGGGAAGCCACTCTGACCAGTGTTTCCACAGAGGTTAGAAGCTGCATCAACTTGAGGAACATCACAAACACACACATGGCCCCGGCCCGATCCAAGGACTCGCCGTCTAACACCACAGATTAACGAGGGAGAGGTACACTAAACCAGCACTATCAAAAGGACTTCGCCGTCAACACACACATTAACGGGGGGAGGTAGCACTCTAAAATCAGCACTATCAAAAGGACTTTGCTGTCAACACACACATTAACGGGGGCAGGGAGCACACTAAAACCAGCACTATCAAATGGGCAACTGAACAGATAAACATCACCAGGCTACACAGAGTTAAGTGCATAATTGGCATAAAGGCTCTTGTTATCCTAAGAACACAGAACATTCACACTCACATCCACAAACTGTCAAGTTCTGTAACAGCACTAATGGCAGGAAGCTTTTCTCCAACTTTGACCACAGAAGCTAAGGCAAGGGAGACTCGGCCACCAGGGAAGGACCCAGCTCTGCTGCACAAGGGGAGAGAGAAGGGAGCTGGGTTGCACTTTCACTGAGAACCACAATGACCATTGAACAGATGACAGTGGTCAGGGACACACTAAGAAGAGGGTGGGTGGGGTTCCTGTCCTCACCTTAGGATGGCATCAGGGACTTGCCTGAGCTTCAAAGATCATACCTGCACCAAAAAGCCAGGTTAACTAAAAGAGACCTTAACACCTACGAGGGGCCGACAGCCCCTGTGAGTGCTCCTTCAGCAACAGAGCTGCCGCCTCACGTATGCTTGTGGCATAAGGCTACAGACAAGCCTGGCCTAAGCATCAGTTCTGTTCTTTGCTTCAAGCTCACCAGGGTAGATGAAGAAAGTCAGCTTCTGGCATCATCTATACTTCAAATATTCCACACGGGAAATCCCAGCAACACAGGGACATTCACGGCTGCCTCTCTGAGGTGTCTAGGATAGTCATGATTGTTCTATGGCCCCCAAAATACCCAAATAAGCGGACAAAATGCCCATGACGTAGTCCCATTCTCTGCTGCTTCTCCTCGGGGCACAGTCTGACCCCAATCCAGGACAGGGAGAGAGTGAACGCCACTGTTTCAGCAGCAGGAGGAGAGGTGGTTGAGAAAGGCCTGGCTCAGAAGCTCCAGAATGAAAACAAAGGAAAATTGGAGAAGATACTTGACATGCAGGTGAAACCAGGTCTGGTTCTAGAGGAGAAGGCCACGGACGCTGGAAGAACTGGGTCTTGCTGTCTCTTCCCCTGACAGAGGCACTAGAAGCTTCACTGAAGCACCCACATGTCAGTTCTGATGAAAACACCTGGAGCTTACAAATTATCTGTCACCACAGACTCTGGACCCACCAACCTACCAAAGGCTGACTGCACACGGACGCCAGACAAGTCAGTAAAAAAAAAAAGATAATTAAAAAAAAGAAGCAGCCCCAGGTGGGGCAAGTCCTTCAAAGAGTGGCTCAGTTCTGCAATATGTGTGACCCCGGCCCAGACAGGGGCTTCACGTGCTTTCTTCAGGTGGCCTCCAGGACGGCGGCTTCCAGGGCCAACGCTTCGGTGGGCTCCTCCTCGTAGTCCGACAGGTAAGACTCCAGGCTCTGCCTGGCCAGCGCCTCCCGCCGGGCCTGCAGCCGCTCGCAGCGCGGACAGCTTCCAGACTTGAAGCAGGCTTTATGGTAACACGCTTTACACTCTACTCAGGTTGGGAAGGTAGGAGAGAGAAGAAAACAATTTGTATTATCTCCAGCTAGAGGTCAGTTGCCGCCACAGCCCCTTCTCGCCACCAAGGCATAGTGTCCCCTGGGGAGGCCCTGCGAGGTGCTGAGTGGCACCGAACTCTTGCTAACAGGGGGCTCTGGGGAATCAAGGACGCTGTGTTCAGACTCACTTGCCCGACGCTGCACCTGCCCTCACCTTCACAGGTCCGGCACTTATGGAGCTCAAAGGGGAAGATGATGTCCTCCTCATTCTGACAGAACTCACAGATGAAGCCCTTGGCTTGGCAGAGCTGGGGAGGAAAAACACAGATGGCAACATGAGGCGCGGCACATCAGGAACTGGCATGGGAGGGTGAGCACCAAGGAGGGGAGGGGTCTGCAGGGTTCTGCTGCCCACAGGGAGGAGGCCTGGGCTGGACTCAGAAGCATGAAAGCTAAACTAGGGCCAGGGTTGGGCTGGGTTAGACAAAGCTTTAGGCAGGAGATCAGATGGGCATGAGCCAGAGAAGCTCTGACCCTGGCGTGGTCTCCATGAGAGAGGAAAAGGAGGAGATGGCGTCACAAAGGGCTTCCTGAGCCGACAGTCATCTGGGCTGTGATTTATTTCAGAAAAGGAACCACAACCAATGAAGATCAAATGTGGAGACAAGGCTGTTCCTCAAATACAGCACCCAGCCTGGAGTCCGCTTACAGTGAAGTATTTCCAATTCCTCCCAGACACACAGGGTGCCCTGCCTATGCCCAGCTCTAATTCTGGGACTGTCACAGGAACATAAACTGGGCATAGTCTAAGCCAGCAAGATCGAAAAGTATAATTTCTGCATTTTTTACATGTTGAGTAGATCACGATAACGATGTACGTTTGTGGAACACATAAATATACAAAACGCTGTCACACAAATTAGGATAACAAATGAAGTCCGAGGGTAGAAGCTCTCCAGATTCGAATCCAGAGTTCTCCTCTCACATCGTGACAATTCCTTTCTTTTTTTCTGTGGGGGATGGAGTCTTGCTCTTGTCGCCCAGGCTGGAGTGCAATGGCGCGATCTCGGCTCACTGCAACCTCTGCTTCCTGGGTTCAAACGATTCTCCTGCCTCAGCCTCCCGAGTAGCTGGGATTACAGGCGCCCGCCATGATGCCCGGCTAATTTTTGTATTTTAGTAGAGATGGGGTTTCATCATGTTGGTCAGGCTGGTCTTGAACTTCTGACCTCAGGTGACCCACCCACCTCAGCCTCCCAAAGTGCTGGGATGACAGGCCTGAGCCACTGTGCCCGGCCGACAATTCTTTAGTGAAAGTCTACTCAGTCCTGCCCAGAGCTACCCAGGGCCACAGCCAGCACCAGCTCCTCCCCTCACTCGAGGTTCTTTAGATCGGGGTGCTCTGGCTGCTCTCCAGGCTAAGGAACAGCAGCCCTTTCCAGTTCCTCTCCCAGTGCTGACCGGCCGCTTCAACTTCCTTGAGCTAAGTGGTAAGAACCCCAGGTCCACCCCACTCCCTGTATCCCTAAAAGCAAGGGCTCAGCTGCATGCCACAGTGAGACCTTCTCACCATGCATCTCTCCACATGAGCAGCCCCTGCCCTGGTGAGCTCAGCAAGCCGGGGCCCCAGCTCCCCCTTCCTGGTCGCCGTCAGATCATTCAGTGAGTACAGGTGCAGGTCCTCTGTCAGGTGGCCCGGGACTGTGTCAAAAGAATCCAGAAGCCTACAGGGAGTGACAGGAGGCAGGGGAGGGAATGAACAGTGTGTGTGCCACGTTGTAGTAGAAGGATCCCTATCCAGAAACTGCAGAAAGTAACAAGGGTGGGCAACGATCAGCCAGCCCAGTGTTCCAGGCCACCCCAGCTGTTCCACACTACTAGGGGTCTGGATGGCAGAAGTGACTATTTATAGACTCCTGCAGAGTGGTCCACGTGGGATCCAGCCTGCTAAGAGCAGGGCCTGCCCTGGATGGAATGACCACAGATCCCCTTCCAGAGAGAAGGACACAGGTGCAGTTACTGCCGTGGCCTCTCGTTTACCACTTTACATTTCGGCAAAATCTCTACTCTCCTCCGCTACACAACAAGAGCCGAGTGCTGGGATGTGTCCCTTTCCGAGACAGCAATGTGGCCAGAGGGCTCTGGCTCCACAAAGGACTTACTCCTTGGCCAGTCGACAAGTCTTGAACATGTTCTTCATGTGACACAGCTGGACCCGCAGCAGCTGAAAAGAAAGAGGTGGGGCAGGAGTAGGAGGGGGATGTGAGAAGAGGAATCCAGTGCTGGAAGCCCAGGGCCTTTAAACCCTGGGGGTCTAGAAGCCTTGCATGCTGCAACCAGAGCAGACTGTCCTACGCTCTAACTCGCTCTAATTCACTCTGACAACTGGCTTCAGAGTACTCTCTGCTCAGGGAAGGCCCCTCCACCAGGTCTGTCTGCCCAAGTCACATAAGCAGCCTGGGGCAGAGGAGCGCTCTGAAATTCCAGTTTCTCACTAGATACCCTATTCCTCATTCATTCACTCATGTTTTCAGTGAAGGAAGAAATTCTGCTTTTGCCATCGAGTGCTCTCTACAGCTTCATAGCTGCCATTGCCAAGTTTGAGGCTCCAATTAGAGGAGATGAGGAGAGGAGACGAGGGGAGGAGATGAGGAGAGGAGACGAGGGGAGGAGAAAGGCAAGACTCTGAGGTGGCCTTTCCAAGGTCTTACCCGGACTTGATTGAGCAGCTTGACCTTCCTATAGAGGGCACTGTTTATGTCCTGCACGTTGAAGAGAGGATCATTCCAGATCTTAATGAGCAGGTCCTTGGAGAAATTGCTGACATAGTACTTGCTGAAGTCCCACTTGCGCAGAACCCGGCTGGGGATGGCCATCTGTGCATTCTCATGGCAGCACTGGCAGAAGTACTTGCCCAGGTACTCACAGTATCGCAGTCGCTTGATATAATCTGGAAAAACCAGAAAGCCGGAAAGCCAGATGTAACTTTCCCACCTACAGACTGGGAAGGTGGCTCTGCTCTTCCCTTGAGAGGGCGGAAAGGGACGGCCAATGGCCTCTAGCAACCTCTGTCTGAGTTCCCCAGAGCTCGCAGAAATCCACATAGCGGAGCCTGGGGTAATGTCCCACCTTGGAGGCCCTGAGGAAATAAAACCAGCCGGAGTTGGTAAGATCCAGCCTTACCAGCTAGCTGGAACTACCCAACTGTCCACAGCATACAGTCCTGGCCATGTGCTCCCAGAAATCATTTCCCTCCGATCGCCAGCACTCTTGCCTATTACGAACCTTTCTTTCTCCTTCCCTACTTCTGCCACGCCACCTCCTGTTACCGCCTTTGACACGCCACCTCTCCCTACATGTGGGGGAGGGTACAGAGCCTCTGGAGGCAGCATGGTAGGAAGGGAAGGCACTCACCAGGGTCAGTCCGGATGCCACATCCTGCACAGCGGTAATTCTGCTTGGCCACGGCAATTTTCCTCCTGAGGAAGGATGAGGACAGGGCATGGGCAGATAGCAGCTGCGTGAGGCCTTTGAGGTGTGAGGGACTGAGCACACACACCGCTCCAGGTAAGTATGGGAAGAGAGGGGAATTCATCTATGATTCAGTTGGACAACACTGAACCTATTGGGAGAGCTGACTCCATACAGGATTTAGGTCTAGGCAGTGACTCTCCCCAGTAATGAACCACACATTCTGTACAAATGGAAGCAATGACACGTGGTAAAGGAAAGAATGACGAGAGAAAAGCATCCATCCATCTTAGATAGAGAAGAAAAACCAGCAAGCTCACAAAACTACTGGGAGGAAGGCAACAGGTTGGGAATGCCAGCAAAACAAAACCCGCCTTGTTTCCAATTAGCTCTGGGAACTAAGAGTAAGAAACGAAGGACAAAACGGACAACCCCCTCCTCTGCCTTTAAACGAAGAGACCCGTGTGGGAAGGACAGCTGGAGGCAGAGACAAGTGGGTGAGATGAAAACCCTGACAATCCAGAGAGGACGGATCTGCGCTCCAAAGGCACAGACACTGGCCACTCACGTTGGGGCTGGATGAACATTAAAAATTATCTGAGGCCGGGGGGGCGCCCACTCCAAGTTGCCACGAACACGAATCCGCAGCTTGTAGATGTCAGCATGCTGCCCGTCATCCGGTGAGATGGGCAGTGAGTCAGGGATGGGTAGGAGCTGCAGGAGAAAAACACAGTTGGGGTAAGCTCACACGGATGGGCTTGGGAAACACAAACGCAGGACCCTTTTGGCCATGACAGAGCATCACGAGTGAAAGACATTTCAGGAACACCACAGGATAAGAGCTTCAGGTAACCGTGGTCCTCGGAACCAACCAGGAGGCGCCAAGGTACAAGAAGTGAGGGCTGTAGGTTCCAAGAAGCAAAGAGAAACAGCCTCCCACGGCAGTGACCCACGGCTCATGTTGTCCCGCACCCGTTCCAGGACCCTTGCTGTGCCAGGGTGTTTCATGCCTTAAAGACAACTGCAGAGCAAAGAATCCAAGCAATTCACTCTTGCGCAGCGTCTCTGAGGTGGTCAGAAACCAAACATGACTGAGTCTGGCGAGCAGTCACGTGAATCAGGACAGCGAAGGAGCCGTCATCTCCGCTCTGACAAGGCGAGCAAGCATTCACTGTTCATTTATCACCTGCCCACTGTAATAAATGGCTTCCATGAGTAAGGCGGGGAACACACAGGCTCATTCCAGACTGCGGACGTGTGACGAAGGAAAACAAGGTCACAAAGGCTCTCGGCCCCTGGGTAGGAAGAAGAGCCAAGGACCTACCTTCTGAGGGGCGTCGTGCTCTGGGACGAGCCACTCCAGCTCGGAGGCAGCTGGAAGCTGCATCCCCTCAAACTGCTTCAGGAGCCCCATGGCCACCGCCTCAGCAGATGTGGAGTGCAGGAAGCTGTGGGAGCTGGAAAGGGGAGAATCAAGGACGGCTGAACACAGGGAAAGGACAGGCAGATGGAGGCTTCCCTTCATGATCTCATTCCCCACGCAGCAACTTCTGGGCTGGGAGAATACTCGCAGCACCCCGGCCTGCTCATCACCCTCACACGTAGGACAGTGAAAGTCCGCTAGTCTCACAGTCCTAAGACTGTGGTTCAAGCCCCACTTCCTGTCACTACACAGCACTGCTAATGAAGGACTCTGTCACTTCCTTTCTCTTAACTTCAGCTCCTCTAACAGCAAAATGGAGATTATAATGCCTGCTTACAAAACAAAGTGAGTAAAATTGCTTTGTGGACTAAAAGGCGATTTTCCCTCCCAAATGAGCTACTATTTCCCCTGGTTGGGTCTGTGATGTGGAATCTGTTCAGTTTGATTTGATAACCAAAAACCATCATCACCGCTCTCTTTTGAGACCTTCTGGGGCCTCTGGTTATGATGAGAGTCGGCAGAGAAGGAATCACTCACTTCCAGCTTTGCCTCCACGAGAGCCCCTCCCATTGGGACCAAAGAGCTTCTGCTTTCTTCCCGTGGGCTCACCGCCATCAGCAAGCCCCTCCCTTTAACCTTGCCTCCTCTTACATCTGGATGGCTTTGCCCAGCCATATGCCAAGAACTGGGTTTGTTTCTCTACATATCCTCAGGCTTTCTTCTTTTTTTCTTTAAAAAAAAGTACTCACAAGGACTGGGAGGAAACGAAGGATCTGCTGCTTGAGGCTGTGTTCCTTCTGATGTCAGCATCTACATGGAAACCAGAGATAAGGGGAGCGCAATGGAAAGGGGTGGGTGAGGGATCGTGGAATCCACCACGCGGTGCTGCCAGCTAAGCACTCAGGGTAACAGCCAGGTGCCACATTCTATGCAGGATAAAGGAGCAGGTGAAGCTCTAAACACAAGTTATAACTTGCCTCTATCCAAGTCAAAACCAGGCTGAATTAGTAACATTATGCACAGCACTGAGAAGGTGAAAAGTGTTACAAACCCAGGCAGAAAGCCAGACTCAGCTTTGGTGTGAAACGGTGGATGAGGTACAAGACACAACCCCTCACGTGCACAGACACAAAACAAGGACTCAGATCGCTCCCTCATTCTCCACATCTTAACCTTTCTTGAATGATAAGCTCCCTTAGGAGGTAACTTTGTCTGGTTCTTAGATATAGAACATTCAGTGCCTAACACATAACTTGGATCACAGAGGTTCTCGTGACATCCATGTGACATTGGAACTTTGCTTCTAATACTTCACCACTGTTGCCATCACCCCGAACGTTAGAAGTGTTTGGAACTTTGCTGCTAACATCTCGTCACTGCTGCCATTTTACCCCTGAATGTTGGAGGTCTTGTATATCCTTAGAAAAGCTTCATGAAGGAAAAGGAACTTCTCTATAGCTTTGCAACTCTTTGGAGATGCCAGGTTACCAACACATTTTGACAAAGATGGTCAACATGATCTCTGAGGCATAATTATACAGGAAACTGTGGCAGACCTCCCATAGCGTATTTCTGACAAAGGATTTAGAAGAGGATTTCTAATAACGATATGCCTGAACCTCCAGAGACCTCAGAGACCTCATCTACCCAAATACTTTTGATGGAGGGGAATGTGAAACACAGCAGTTATGTTCAAGCAAGGCAGACACAGCCTACCCAAGTCATGAAAACAAGACTGTTCTGAGAAATACTCTCTCTCACGTCCTTTGCTGCCCAGTGCAAAGACCTTTCTTTCCTAATTAAGCCTACACAATGACCAATCTACTATGAGCACTCAGGACACGAATCTTGTATGGCATCACTGTGCACTGGGCCATGAGTAGCTCTACTGTTCCTCACATGTTTCCTCTGTATGCAGATTTTTGTCTGGACAACTAGATTATAAAATCACCCTATTAGGAAATAAGATTGTGTCTCCTTCTTCCCTTGGCTCTAAAATACTTAACACAGGGCTCATATACAAGCATATACTCAAATAATATTGCTGACAAACTAATGTCTTCAAAGCTACATATATGAGTAAGATAACAGAAGTAACAGAAGTTTTCATATGTTCTCTAAGCACAGGACAAGACATCAACACGTTTTTGTTGGTAATTAACACAGCCTACTTAACAACAAAGATGTTCAAGTATACCGTGTTTTCTGGCTGAATTTGTGCCACCAAAATCCAGATCCCAGTGCACTGGTAGTTGTCTTATTTCTAGCTAGTTAGTGCTGGTAGAGAAAAGAAAAACAGTAGAGGCAACAGTAGGCCGGACCTCCACAGACGGTTTGGTTTGCAACATTTATTTGGGTAACACTTACACTGCCTTGGGTGGTACGTAAGTCTTGCCTTGCACTAGTAGCCCTCAGAGTGCTTTGTACATAAAAGTTTTCAGAAAATATTTTCTGAATAAATGATTAATTGGCTAAAAGCAATTAATAGCTATTTCAAATTCCATCCTATTTGGGAGTCACACAAAAGAAAAAAAAAAAAACTTAGCTGTCCCTCAGTAAGGAGCTAACCAATTTTCTTATTTTAGTGCCAGGCTATTAAAGAAAATACTACATGCCAGAAAGAACAGGCAGTGATAATTCAGTTTCTACGGAAACCACTGCCTTCATAAAACTAGCAGTTCTTCATCCTCACAAAGAAGAAATTTTTTTTTCTTTGAGAGAAAGAAATCATTCTCTCTTTAGAAAATACAACTCAGTGACACTGCCACACGCTTCTTCCTCTCTTTGACTAGAGGTAAAGTGAGGTTGGAGGTACATGCAGGGACTTCCCCTTCCCCGCCAATCACGAATACACCAAGAGTGTGGAGGGGCCGCCCAGCTTCGGAGGCCAGGCTCTGAGCCCACAGTAGAGGAGAGAAGCACACTCCACTAAAGGGGCCATGACACCTGACCCCAGCCAGGGACCACGCAGCTCTGTGGGTCCTGGGCCCGCGCTGCAGCCTCATCACTCTCTGGTCAGCTCAAGCAGACCACTAAGTTGATGTGGGTGAACCCCTAGTTGAAGATCTGGATAAAAGCAGACCGAGTCTAAGCCAGAGAATTGAGGAGTGAAGAGAGGGGGAGCTACCCATCTGGATGGACTCAACGTGTCCCAAGTGAGAGCACTTAAGGAGCAGGTCCGAGACTCTCACCATCCAAGTGGAATTTAACATAATTCTGAAACTTTTTATTGATTTTTTTTTGGTACAAAAACAAGTATTGTTATTGCAAGAGAACTGATTTCAGGTGCTTCTGATGCATTAGATATTAGGTTGAGTAATTGCAATTTTTGCCATTACTTGTGCACCAACTTAATAGAATAAGGCCATTATTACTGACAGAAAAAAGTTTAAAAATATAAAAACAAATAACAACAAAAACAATGACAAGTTATAAGAAGAAGAATTTGCTGCATGTCCAGACACTGGTACTGAATGATCAGAGAAGAGCTGGCTAAAACCTTGGTACCTTAGCAAACTACGCAAATTTTTTTTTTTTTTTTTTTTGAGACAGTCTCGCTCTGTCGCCCAGGCTGGAGTGCAGTGGTGAGATCTCAGCTCACTGCAAACTCCGCCTCCTGGGTTTATGCCATTCTCCTGCCTCAGCCTCCCGTGTAGCTGGGACTACAGGCGCCGCCACCACACCCGGCTAATTTTGTATTTTAGTAGAGACGGGCTTTCACCATGTTAGCCAGGATGGTCTCGATCTCCTGATCTCGTGATCCGCCCGTCTCGGCCTCTCAAAGTGCTGGGATTACAGGCGTGAGCCACCGTGCCCAGCCAACTACGCACATTTTTAAACAAAATAAGTGAGTCACAAGAAGAGTCAACTTCAGAACGTACTGGCCGGTTTGACGTTGGTTTCCATCCAGCTTTCTTTCTAGAAGATAAGGTCATACCCAACACATCTGGGAGTCCAAATCCAACAAATTTTCGGTAATTGCTGACTCAAAAGGAAACATTTCA
This sequence comes from Rhinopithecus bieti, assembly GCF_001698545.2. Lineage (NCBI taxonomy): Eukaryota > Metazoa > Chordata > Mammalia > Primates > Cercopithecidae > Rhinopithecus > Rhinopithecus bieti. The sequence continues at coordinate 102,662 of NW_016830431.1, forward strand.
AAACGGAGAACCCAAAGCATTCTTGTTTTATAAAGAGAAAAAATTTAATTTAAAAATGAATGAGGGAGAAGCAACTGATTACCTTGAATTGGATATAATTTTGAAACTTGTCAGAAAATATAGCCATGAACTTTCCTCTTTACCTATTATGCCAGCTATCAATTTACTGCCTTTCGACTCCAAATCTGCCCCTGTTTTTGCCTGCTCTGCAATAATGGAGCTGGACACAGAAACATTTCTCCTTTGCCAGCTGACATGATGTGAAGTTTTGTAGTAGAGGATGCTGGAGGGTGCTGGAGGCAGAACGGGTTTCTCTGGCTGGTTCTGGTTGCTTCTCTAGGCTGGCTCCGGGGGAGGCACACCTTGGGCAGCTTTGCAGCAGAGTACCACGAGTGATGCCCTCATAAACAGCCCCCTCAGCACCCACCGGGAGAGCTTCCCTGGAGAGCTTTACAGTGAGTGCCACTGGCCTACCACCTTCCCACGAAGCGCCTTCACCAGTACCCTTGGGTTCTGAGACAGCACCTCTCATGGGCATGCTCCCTCAGCACCCCAGAGAACAGTTTCCCGGTGACAGTTGTTGGCATGCCACCTCCCCATGGAGAGCGTCCCCTGGCACCAGCTCAGGGCAGCTCTGGGCTTCAGGGAACCCGGCACCGGCTCAGGGCAGCTCTGGGCTTCAGGGAACCCGGCACCGGCTCAGGGCAGCTCTGGGCTTCAGGGAACCCCACCATCCAGTGAGCCAGGAGGTCTGGATCTCAGCCTTGGGGCTGTATCACTTCTTTACATCTATTCCTACCCCAGATGCTCCATCCCAGCCCCGGGGATAGTGGCTGCTCCTCCACCTACTCCTCCTGCGCACCCTTTTTTTTTTTTTTTGAGACGAAGTTTCACTCTCGTCGCCCAGACTGGAGTACAGTGGCATGATCTTGGCTCACTGCAACCTCCACCTCCCAGGTTCAAGCAATTCTCCTGCCTCAGCCTCCAGAGTGGCTGAGATTCCAGGTGTGCACCACCACGCCCAGCTAATTTTTTTATGTTTAGCAGACATACTAAATGTTTCACCACGTTGACCAGGCTGGTCTCGATCTCCTGACCTCGTGATCTGCCCACCTCGGCCTCCCAAAGTGCTGGGCTCCCAGGTGAGCCACCGCGCCTGGTTTCTCCTGTGTGCTCCTGAGAGTCTTCTTTACTCCTCATGAGCCAGTTTCCCACTCCATGATTCCCACATTATAGTTCATCATTCTTTTTACTCAACTTTCCCTATTCAAATTACTGTGTAGTTTCTGTCTCCTGACTGGACCCTGACTAGATACATCTATGCAGAAGATGAAAACTCTGGAAGAATCTAGAAAGGAAGATAAAGAAACATTGATGCAGCTATAATACAAGAAGGTGGAGATGGGGGAAAAAATAACAACAACAAAACTCGAAATCCAAAGAAGTTGAAAAGACTGTCTGAGATTGGGAGCTTACGAAAGATATCGAACCCAACTTGGCAGACACCATCAGCAGAAGCAGACGACGTGAAAGAAGGCAGACACAAAAGGTGACGCATCACATAGCAGATAATTCCATTTATACCAAGTGTCCAGAAAAGGCATCTACAGAGACAGAAAGACGAGCAGCTGAGTGGGGCTGGAAGTGGGGACAGGAATTCACCGTAAAGTGACCCAAGGGATACTACTGGGGTGATGAAAATGCCCTCAAGCTGGATTACGGTGATGGCTGCACAACTTGGTAAATTTACCAAAAATCATTGAGTTGTACACTTGAAGTGGGTGAATTTTTTTTTCTTTTTTGAGACAGGGTCTTGCTCTGTCACCCAGGATGAAGTGCAGTGGCATGATCATGGCTCACTGTAGCCTCGACCTCCTGGAGCAATCCTCCTGGATTGCTTCCAGATGAAGCAATCCTCCCACCTCAGCCTCCAGAGCTCTGGGGCTACAGGTATGCACCACCACACACAGCTAATTCTGAAATATTTTTTTTTTGTAGAGATGGGATCTCACTATGTTTCTCAGGCTGGTCTCCAACTCCTGGCCTCAAGCAATCCTCCTACCTCAAGCCTCCCAGCATGCTGGGATTACCAACATAAGCAGCCACTACGCCCAGCCTAAAAGCAGCTTTTAATTGAAAACATTTCACGGCCGGGCGTGGTGGCTCACGCCTGTAATCCCAGCACTTTGGGAGGCCGAGGCGGGCAGATCATGAGGTCAGAAGATCGAGACCATCACGGCTAACACGGTGAAACCCCGTCTCTACTAAATATACAAAAAATTAGCCGGGCGAGGTGGTGGGCGCCAGTAGTCCCAGCTACTTGGGAGGCTGAGGCAGGAGAATGGCGTGAACCCAGGTGGCGAAGCTTGCAGTGAGCCGAGATTGCGCCACTGCACTCCAGCCTGGGCGACAGAGCAAGACTCCGTCTCAAAAAAAAAAAAAGAAAAGAAAAGAAAACATTTCACATTCTTAATGTAAAACCTGTCATGTGTATACAAATTTTTTAAAGCCCCAAAATGGGGAAAGAAGGATGCTAGAAAGACCAAATCAAGGCCTGCCTGGTGGTGAGAGCAGATCGGACATGCTCTGAGGGAGAAGCGGCTGACACTCAACATGTGCCCCCACAAAGGACTGGGACTAAACACACAGGAAACCAGTTAGAAAGGGAGTCAGGAGAACTCCTCCTGAGGCAGGGAAGACTCAGGTTAGATCAATGAAGAAAGGGAGTCAGGATGACTCCCCCTCAGGCAGGGAGGATTCGTGAGAATCAATGACAGTCGTTCAGGAGTAGGAAAAAAAGCAGCCTAATACTTTTACTTCTCTAATCTTAAAAACATTAAGTTGATACCATAATATTTGTACATATTGACAGGGCACATGTGATATTTTATGCATACAACATGTAATGGTCAAAACAGGGTATTTAGAATATCCACTGATTGAACATTTATCATTTCTTTGTGTTGGGAACACTTTAGATCTCTTCTGACTACTCTGAAATATACAGTATGTCAGCCACAGCCACACTACTGTGCTACTGAACATTAGAACTTACTCCTGGCCGGGCGCGGTGGCTCAAGCCTGTAATCCCAGCACTTTGGGAGGCCGAGACGGGCGGATCACGAGGTCAGGAGATCAAGACCATCCTGGTGAACATGGTGAAAACCCGTCTCTACTAAAAAAATACAAAAAAACTAGCTGGGCGAGGTGGCAGGCGCCTGTAGTCCCAGCTACTCGGGAGGCTGAGGCAGGAGAATGGCATAAACCTGGGAGGCGGAGCTTGCAGTGAGCTGAGATCCGGCCACTGCACTCCAGCCTGGGTGACAGAGCGAGACTCCGTCTCAAAAAAAAAAAAAAAAAAAAAAACTTACTCCTTCTAACTGTATGGTTGAACCCACTAACCAACCTCTCCTTATGCCCCAACCCACCTCTTCCCCAGCCTCTGTAACTATCACTCTCTTCTCTACCTCCATGAGATCAACTTTTTTAGCTTCCACATGAGTGAGAAAACGGGAGCTCCTGTAATATTTGTCTTTATTGCTCTAAATCTTGATGTAATCTCACATAATTATTTCAAATTCCTAGTGCCCAACAATATTAACAGTTTTAATAAAAAGTTCTGGGCCACGTGTGGTGGCTCACTCCTGTAATCCCAGCATGTTGGGAGGCCGAGGTGGACAGATCACGAGGTCAGGAGTTTGAGACCAGCCTGGCCAACATGATGAAACCCTGTCTCTACTAAAAATACAAAAATTAGCCGGGCGTGGTGGCAGCTGCCTGTAGTCCCAGCCACTCTGGCGGCTGAGGCAGGAGAATTGCTTGAAACTGGAAGGCGGAGGTTGCAGTGAGCTGAGATGGTGCCACTGCACTCCAGCCTGGGCAACAAGAGCGAAACTCCGTCTCAAAAAAAATACAAAAGTTCTGAGTTTTGTTGTTGTGTTTGTGTTTTAAAGTCATTCTGAGCAGAAAACTACTACTTTCTTTCCATTAATCTCACCTACAGGAAACCTACTTGTTTGGATCACAAAACAAGAACAAGCATCTACTGCAGTAAATCCTACTTGTACACAAAGTCCCCAGAAGAGATGGCTTTCTAAAAACTGGCTCTGCAAATTCAAAATTCTAAAGAGACACTAAGCTTCATACCACTCTGTCCTCCTTCTGCTGTCTGAATGTGTGGCAGGAGCTTAGGACAGGTTTGAACTAAAATTCTTCATCTAACTCTTCCTTTCTAAACCGCACTACCTCCATCAGTCACAATGGCCACTAAACCTCAGTTTACCACCGTAGGGAAGGGGTCACCAAGGACAAACTTGATGAGGAAGATTGTCGGGGCCACATGAGGGAGAATCGGTGAGTATCTGAATTGCTCCTGGCTTGGTGTTCTGGCTCAGCTCCAGTTTCTTCCAACTAGTTCTCCAGCCCCCCCAGTCCTCGTAACCTTCACAGTTATCACGTGATTAAGTCTATACGAAAAAGCTGGTGCAACATTCACACACATGCGTCTACGAGCACATCCACGCTTGCAAGGTCGGCTACCTGAGAACATCGAGGCCAGTGACACTGACAGTCCGTTCTTTGATATGTGAGTCAGGTTAGATCCTTCACTACCATCTGTGTAATAATGATGACAAAAGGGGCCCTTTAGTATTCCAGCAGGAAATAAACTAATATTCTTTACCATGTGTTCCTGGAATCAAAACTTGCCATTTACTCCCAGACATGAAATGGCGTTTAGGAACTTACATCCTTGGGTAGCTTGGAGGAGAGTTATTGCTACTTCCTATGCCACGCCCAGCCTCAAGGACCTCCCACGGCAGTGGTTCTCAGCCACGGGTGACTCAGGCAATGACGGAGGCAATTCTGATTGTCTTGATACTGGGGAGGGGTCACCACCAGCCTCTAGTGGGTAGAGGCGAAGAATGATGCTAAACATCGTACAGTCCACAGCCCAATCCCTCATGGCAAAGAATGATCTGGCCCACGGGTTGGAAAACCCTGGCCTAACGTCTTTTCCTTTAAGGATTTCTGTTGTGAATCGACTAGAGAATTAGTTGATTGAACATCTCCTCAGGGCCCACAACCGCAGCAGCAGTTGCTAACAGGAGTGCGCTTTGGGCCTGTCTGTGGAGAGGCTCCTTACAGACTGCACAGCCTCCCGGATCCCTGCTCTGCTGTGGGAAACAGATGTGGTTGTCACGTGGACTGATCTGAATTTACCTCACTATTCTCCTCCTGAACTTATGGCTGCAGATCCTGGGAGCGAGGTCAGACCCTCTTTCTTTTTTTTAATTAGGAGATGAAGTCAATCACAGACTGTGGTATAACAGAAAATAGATACTTGGTCTTTGTCTCCAGTTCCTGGTGAGAATTCCTAAAATTCTTGGAATTTCTTGAATTGTAGTAATATCTTTTATTATTCAAAAGAAGCCCCTTTCAATCATACCTGAGTTTATGCTAATGAGGAGACTCCTGGCAGGCCCCTAGACAGCTTCACAAGTGGGGGCTATCAAAAGAACCAACCACGTCATGAGAGGGCTGGAACTTTTACTCTCCCATCACCTCCAGGGAGGGGAGAGGGACTGAAGACTGAGTTCAATCACCAACGGCTGGTGACTTAATCAGTGGTGCCTATATAATGAAACGTCAATTAAAAACTTGGAACAATGATGTCCAGGCTTCCTGGATGGCGAACACATCAATGCACCTGGGAGGGTGGTGCCCCCGGACACCATGGGGGCAGGAGGAGTTCCTGTGCTCGTGATCTCTCCCTAGGCCCTACATACTTCTTCACGTGGCTGCTCGTTTGGATCCTTTACAACAGGCTATAACCCTAAGCTTTCCCAAGTTCTGGGTGTCAGTCAAGCAAATTATCCCACCTGGGGAAAAGGGGTCACGGGAACTCTGAATTCGTAGTCAGCCTACAAGCAGAAGGGCAGGTAGCTTGGTGACCTGTGTCTGGCATCTGAAGCAGAAGTAATCTCACAGGACTGTAGCCTGCAGGATCTGTGCTAACTCCAGGCAGTTAGTGTCAGAACCAAACTGTAAGTCACCCAGCTGATGGTGGAGAATTGGAGAGGAGTTGGAGGATCACATACAACCAACCAACCAACCAAACAAAAGGAGTTTTAACGACTACCTATTGTTGTCACAAATAGAAATCAGAGACATTAAGGAGAACATAGAAGGAAGACTTCCTGAATACCTGGAAAATTTGTGAAAAAACAGTTTCTGAACAGGGAACAAACGTGTGGTTCCTCCATCTGGAGGCCTGTGCAGGCGAATGGGTTCTCTAGATTGTGTAAACAGGAAATCAAAGCCTCACACAACACAAGATCTATTTGTCATCACATTATAATGTTATAATGGAGAATTATAGATACAGTTCACCTCTGTCTATGTACACAAGGTTGTAACAGAGAATTATAGACACCATTCACTGCAGTAAGGAAACCACTCTTGGTCTCACCCATGAGGGAGGAGCATATGTCCCTGAACTGTTTGTGTGTGCGTGTTTGTTTTGCTGATGGGAACTTGAAGAAATCTATGACTTACAGGAACGGGACCTTAACCTGATTTAACACAACTGCCTTCCCAGACTGGAACCCCACTGTTCCTCTATGCTGATACTTCAACAACAACAACAACAACAATAACAACAACAAGAGTCTGTGCCTGTGCTAAGCAACTGAGCACTGCAAGGGCAGAAAATTCAAGCTCTACTTTGTAGGCCTGATTTTGTTCCTTTTTTGTCCCCCTGCCCCCAATGATTCTGTTTGTCCTTTTCTCTTTTGAACACTTTGAAACAATTTCAGTTGTGTTATGGAACCCAAGAGAATAGGATTCTAATTCCAAGTGGAATGGACCAGCCCTACAAGCTGAAAGGAGGAGTCAGAGTGGGAACCCAAGAGAAAGATACCACTGAGGAGGAAGCATCAGGGTGACACCAGCCAGCAGCCACTCTGCCTGGAACACCTGCTTTCAGTGCTCTTTCCTACTGAAATTGTAAAGGGGTTTTGTTTTTAGCAGAATGCTGTCCCTTACAATAGCTAGCAACAATCCATAATGAAGATCTTCTACTTAGGAAAAACTTTGCAGCTTATCATTCTAAATGGAAAGAAACAGGCAATAAAAGTTCCCTTGTAACAAAGTGTCACTTCTTACCTTGGATTTCAAATTCATCAACCTCATCAGCAGAGCCAGAGTCAGAGAGCTGTGCCGAATCGCGTGAGCTGAACTGGGAGCTGCTGGAGGTGACCCGAAAGCCTGTTATGTTTGAAAACAAAAAGGAATAAACAGGGCAGAAAGAGGTCTTCTTGTCCTTCCAGTGTCACAAGAAAAGGGACCTGGTATAACTTCAACAGAGAGAAATGGAAACTTTCCCTTAAAAAGTTTTAAGGAAACAGAAGGTACTACTATCTGGAAAGCAAATCCGGGACGAGCGTGCTTAGGTCTCCTCATATCAGAAAACTATTTTGGAAGGGACCTATTCATATATATATATATATTTTTTTTTTTAGAGCTGGGGTTTCACCATGTTGGCCAGGAGAGTCTCGAACTCCTGGCCTCAAGTGATCCACCCGCCTCAGCCTCCCAAAGTGATGGGATTCCAGGCATGAGCCACTCCACCTGGTCTGGAAAGGAGCTATTTCTGATGTAGGAAACGGAGAGACTCTAGGATGAGTATTCCTAGTATGGTTAAAAAAAAAAAAAAAAAGTAGGACTATATAGAAATGTCTTTCTGACAGCAGAGGAACCACTGGTTTGGGTATAACATCCCAAAGGAAGAGCCATAAGGCACCAAGCCTTATGCTGAAGCTGGGAGAATGTGGGAACAGTGTCCACACGCTGCACTGACTTCCGTGCTCAGCCTCCTGGTACACGGGGAGCAGGTTCTTGGTGCGGATTTGCTGGCGCCGAAGGCGGATCTTCTGCTTCAGCTCCTGGATCTCTCTGTCACTGTCTTCCTCTTCCTCCCCCTCTTCCAGGCACCGGCTCATCATGTTGCACTTCATTAGCTCGATGGCAGCGATCAAGGACTCTGAGATGCTGAAGTGGGCATTCTCCTGGGGGAAGGGGAGCAGCAAACAAGCAAAGGGTTAGAAGTATTGAATGACATACTCATTATAATGTTGGAAAGGGGAGTTTCCAAGATAGGAACTGTTTCTGTCAAAAACACCCTGGAGAAATGGACATTTCTACTACGAGGAAAGCTGATGGCTGGAAAACCTATTCCAGGTTTTCTTCACTCTCTTACTTTGCCAAGCCTGTCCCTTCCTGTCTCATTTCTACATAAAAATATGATAGAGAAGAGGCCCAGGATTTCAATCAGGTTCTTTCCCAAAATCATACACCTGTACGCAAAATATTAAGGTAAATGTTATGTCTCAAGAAAAGAGTGTTTTGCAGGCTACAAAATGCTAGACAGATGTCATTTATTGCTTATCTGAGCCTTAGAACAAAAGATAGAATTTGATTCTGGAAACAGTATTTACCTAAGGCGCCCGGGTCAAGGGAACCACAACCATGCAGCAAAAACAATGCTGCCACACCCAGGGGCGCACACCTGTTAATCCCAGCACTCTGGGAGGCCCAGCCCAGGAGTTCAAGACCAGCCTGGGCAACACAGGGAGACCCCCCATCTCTACAAAAAATAAAAAAAATACCCAGGTGTGGTGGCACGTGCTTGTAAGTCCCAGCTACTTGGGAGGCTGAGGCGGGAGGATTGCTCGAGCCCAGGAATTTGAGGCTGTAGTGGGCCATGACCGTGACATTGCACTCTAGCTTAGGTGACAGAGCAAGACTCTTGTCTCAAGAAAACAAAAACACACACACAAACTTGATGCTTCTCTGCCCAGGCTGGCTTCTAAGAGAAAATCGCTAATATCTGGGACTCGATGAGGGGCACATGCTCCCTGCAGAGTTCCTCACAAACAGAATTGCTGAGCTTCCCTCTACTGTGAACTTATCTTTACTGTAGTCTGTACCCATGTCACTGCTATATACCCAAAACCTCATCAGAACATATGGCACCACAGACCTTCAGACCCAATCTCCCAACTCATGAGCTCTTCATGAGGCCCTCAATTTCCCACCTTTTCCAGGTCGGCACAGCTGCCAAAGTCTTGCTCAGAGAGGTAGCTGATGAGGGACTGTCCTTCCGATGGTCTTCGGAACATGCCTTCCCCTGAGCACAGGTACCGACCACCTTCTGTGGGAAATGGAATGTGGATGAAACAGTCAAGCTTCTTCAGGAAGTCTTAAGCTTTTACCATTAAAGATCCTCCCAAGTCTTTCCAGGTAACTGGGAATTAGAGGTTGGAAGAAGATGTCTACCTTCTAAAAGCATTTATTGCACTTTGGGAGGCCGAGGCAGGCGGATCACCTGAGGTCAGAAGTTCGAGACCAGCCTGGCCAACATGGTGAAACCCCATCTCTACTAAAAATACAAAAATTAGCCAGGCGTGGTGGCTCACACCTGTAATCCCAGATACTAGGGAGGCTGAGGCAGGAGAATAGCCTGAACCCGGGAGGCAGAGGTTGCAGTGAGCCAAGATCGTGGCACTGCACTCCAGCCTGGGCAACAAGGGCAAAACTCTGTCTCAAAAAAAAAGAAAAAAGATTTTCTTGTACTCTTAGAATCCCAGAGCACTAAGCCTTTTGGTTGGAAAATGATGGAATAAACAGGGAGAATCCTTCTGCCATCTAAAATCAAAGAGAACATGCTCTCCCCGTACCATATAATAAAGAAAAAACAAAATAAAAATGGAAAACTCTGGGCTGCGAGTCAGAAAAGGACACAAATGGCTTCCTCCTCTGCATGATTTGCATGTAGAGTTTGTCTGCTGGTTATTAAGCCCAGATACTCCAAGTCCTCTTTTCAAGGTCCATCTCATCCACTCACAGAGCCATTCCGTATGGATCAGCTGACATGCCTGGTGCCAACACCCAGCGGGTAAGAGCGGGTAGGACCCCGAAGTCAGAGAGGAGCAAGAGAAATGGCAGAGCAGTGCGATTTCTAGCACAGGGGTTGAAAATGACAAAGAGCGACTGAGACTGTAACAGTATGTACCCTCCGTAGAGCTGAGATGAACCCCAAAGCTCAGAGCTTAGCAGGCACAAGGGGCGAGCAGAGAAAAGATACAGTTTTAGCCCTGGCCTTGGTAGTACTCACCATACTCCATGTACAGAGAACTGGGTGTGCTGACTTCACTGCTTTGAGCAGAGTAGGGCAAGGGGCCTCTCAACTTCGCCTTATCATTGCAGGATTCTAATGACGATGACCGCCAACGAGTAAAAACACACATACGAAGTGAGCAATAGACACATTTCCAACTTTGGAGTTTCAACATTTAACTGCACCCCTTCCCAAAGCCCTCCCAAGCAGGAGAGAGGTGGCACAACAATGGAACAGACCAAGGGTACAGAAACACAAGGAGGGAAGGAGATGGCCGGTCAGTACATTCTAAGTGGAAAAGAAGAAACGTGATCCACAATGGGGCAACATAAAGGAGAGAAAGAATCAAATCAAAATGGATTCATGAAATTTGCTTTTCTTTCCTTACATCTTTTAACCAAATATTACAGGAATATTAGCTGATTTCTATCCTCTTGACAAACCAATTTAGAAAAGTCTTTAGACGGTCAAACAAAGACAAGTGCATTGAAACTTTTCTGACATGTTGACATTAGGTTTTAAAGTAACATCAGAAGATTTACATTCACTAAGGAAATAAAATTCAGCAGTGTCCTAAAAAGAAGCATCAGGGCAGTGCTGGAGAAGTCGAGGGAGAGGCCCGTAAGCAGCGGGCCCGTTACGGGGCTCAGCCTGGCCTTACTGAAGAAGGGAGGGAGGGAAAGCTGGCGAGACAGACAATGCTTGGGACAGGAAGAGTGAGAGCTGGGAGGGGAGAACAGTGGCAGTCAGGACTCGCAGGAATGAGAAACTGATATTCTTCACAAGGAAACACAACATTTCCAGGACCACAGAAGGAAGAACAGGTGAAAAAGCAGGTGGGTGCTTGAAAATGAGCAGGATGCTGTGGGAGAATGAATGACTGAGCTGCATCTAACCCATTTCCTCGACAGATGGTGCCAAGTTGCCAGCTACTCCTCTCATAAAAAATGCTACTCTGTGAAAGAGACAATTTTGTGTTTTTCTTGGGCCTCAAAGACTTCTGGTAGTCCTGGCCGTGGGCTCTGTTCCTTCCTACTGAACTGAGGACAAACTAGTAGTCACCACGATGCCTTGGTAAAAAACCATGACTTAGAATTCTCAAACAGCATACAACACAAACTCCACCACGACCTTAACCTCTTCATAACATGTGGCCATCCAGCCTTTTCTTACTGAGTTCACTTCTTCCTAATGCCGTCATTTAACTAATTCTTAGAATTCCCTTCCACTCACTTGATCCCTGCCTTCTTACAGTTTCTCATCTCCTTAGGAACAACGCTATTCTAAATGATGGTCCTACAGACGTTATTCCTCCTTAACCGTCTCTTTTCCAAGCTAACATACCCAATGGCCTCACCCACTTCCAGGAAGCCACGGATTTCAGCCCCCTCTCACTCCTCTGCCTTGCAGACACATTCCAGTGTTCAGCTCCATGAATTATGGTACCCAGGATGGAACACAAATCTCAGTTTGAACACCACCACGAACACCAAGGAAACACACCGAAATCACAAGAAAAATCCTATGCAATAGCTGGAATGGGGTGCAGGGATTTATAGGGAAGTGAAAACAGGTGAAAGAAAAAGGAAACGGAACTGCAGGAGAGGAAAAAAACACACACAAAAAAACAAAAAAGAAAAAACCAAACATGCAAGTCTATCTGAGACCACAGAAAGGGGTAAAATACATTCTGGTGTTAATTCAAGGAAAATAAAGTAATCCATAGGAGGTATTCAGTTACAAGAAAAATTCTGGGCCGGGTGTGGTGGCTCAGCCTGTAATCCCAGCACTTGGGAGGCCAAGGCAGGAGGATCACTTGAAGCCAGGAGTTCAAGACCAACCTGGGCAACATGGTGAAACCCTGTCTCTACCAAAAAAAAAAAGTGAAAAAATTTTAAAAGAGAAAAAAGTCTGCCACTGATTCATCACGATGCCTCAGACAAATAGCGGCCTCAGTTTCACCTCTGGCCAAAACTGAACTGATAAGTCTTGACTCTGCCTCTCAGAAGCTGTTGAGAGACTGAACGAGGCATTTGGAATTGTTTATAGAAGACACATATGAAAAACTGGTATCATTTTATAGACAGTTCCAAGCATCACAAGAAGATCAGACTAGCCAGACTTGATTTGACACCAGACTGAAGAAGGTTCTGAACTAAGAAAGGTGGTCACAGAGCAGAGCAAAGAGGAAGTGGAGGACCAATTCCCAAACCTGCAATGGGATCTTCAACTATAATGGTGATATTCCTGGGACCTCCTGTAGGTAGTCAGACAGGTGCAGAGGAGAGTCCAGACAGAGCAATGAGAACAAAGAGGAGAAAAAAGTGTCCTAAATTTTACCCAGCAGAAGTGGGGATGGAACTCCCAAGAGGAAGCCCCAGTTGTGAAGGACGGATGGCTCGTCCAAGAGCTGTGTGTGACCCTTATTTCCTCAGATACTTCTGCACACATTCTCGCTGGCTCCCTTTTCCAAGGCAGGATTCCACTGGAATCCATATGGATTCAAGAATGGGGTGGGAAAGTTTTACATGCTCAAAGGCCAGTGGCTTGGAGTACAGCAGACATCAGGCCTGCAGCAGCAGATGTGAAGTGAGGGTCCAGCCCAAGTCATCTTCACATCTAAGAAAGCTCATGGGAAGACAGGCTTTGATTTGGAGATTCTTTTCCTCAAGATTTCCAACAACTTAAATCACATTCTTGAGGGAAAACAAAGACAAAAGTTGGTAATTCTGAAGGTTTCAGATGAGGGCCTAAGCTCTCACCTTTCCAGAAATTACAGAGAAAGCAATGCTATCTCCAGTTGCTAAAGAAAATCCTTTTTTTTTCAGGTCACTGAATTTTTTATATTTTACTTTTATATCTTATTTCTGGGGCTTTTGTGACCCAGAATGGCTTTGAGCACAAAGCTCCATGCTATACTTTCTCTTATGGAGATCCTGCCACAAACAAAACCCAACCAAAGCCTGCCGGATACCACAAGCCACAAGATGATGGCAAGGAGAAGGCAAAAGCAAGGAGCCCCACCTTTCCCACGTGCAGGCTGCCCCTCCTCTCAGATGGTGTTTGGTGAGGTCCCAGTGGCCAGGGCCTCCTCATCTGACTGCCTCTCGGTCTGAATCAGTGATGCGGCCGTTAGCCCCACCTACTCACCTGCTGGGTCGCATCACCCCACCCTCACTATCGCCTTTGTTTTAATTAGAAACCCCAGTATCTCTCTACCTCTTACATTGGTATTACACCTGGTATTATTACACCCTGGTCAAACTTCTAAGACGTCACAGGAAATGACAGAACTTAATGGGATTATTTTTAAAGCTCTCTAATACTTTCCCTGATCCAAGAGATACTTTGAAAACTCGAACTGTGATGAGTCACGCTATTGTCTGATGTTACTAAACTGGTAAAGAATCCAGGAAAACATTTAATATTAGCAATGTATAAAGAAACAAACATAAATAGAGATTCTGAGTCTTGGTATTTCATTATAAATTTCCTTCATTACAAAACAAGATGTTATATCGTCAGAAACAGAACACCTCTCTCTGCCATCTGAGAAGTCCCCATAACAAGGCCTCCCTTCACTCTCAATTTAGGGCCATCTTGCTAACTAGCAGCTGGTGTTCCTCATTACCTGGAGCTCCTCTGGAGGCAATGCTGGTATCCGAATGGGAGCGAATATGGCTCTTCTTTGCCCCACTGGTGACGGCGAGTGTCTGCCCCTCTGAGAAGCTGGACCTGCGGAGGACACTGGACAGCTGGCTCTCCTCACCTCCCTCCTGGTCCCCTAAGGAAGAGGCAGCAGAATCTGGCTTCTGGGAGCTGCTGGAGGAGAACAAATTGGAGCTGCTGCTCTCGGCATTGCTGCTGTGACTCTGACAGCTGGCAGTCCGGCCTCGGGGGTCCAAGTTGCCAATGGCCAGGTACTCAGGCCCCTCACTGGCATCACTTGGGGAATCATTCTGGCTGCTGACCCACGATGCCTCTATGGGGCTGGTCAGAGTACTGGAGCTCATCTCATTTGGGGTTAAGGGGGAATCCCTGGCTAGTGCAGAGACTGAAACTGGGAGGGCTTGGATGGTTTGATCCTCTGCTGGTGAGATGTGCCCTCTGCTTTCTTGAGGTTTCCGGGGAGGGCCAGAGAGTGAAAAGGAAGTAGATCTTCTCTCTAGAATATAAAAGGAAATGGTAAGGGGAGCAAGGGTGAGGTGGAATCCTGCAGTATGTATGAAGGACTTCTTTACAGCTAAGGTTCAAACTTTCTATTGTTACTGGGTGCCCAGGACATAAGATGTCACCTCAGAAACGGCAAGTCAAATAAAGTATAAAATTATTTAGAAGCAGCTAAGTCAAGAGTATGGGCTCCTGAGACAGTGGCTTTATTGCTTATTAGTATGCATTCCTCATCTGAAAAATGAGCAGTAAGAGGACTGTTTGAAGGCTCAAATGGGATAACACGTACAAACTGAATACAACAGAGCCTAGTACATGATTGGCAATCAATGAATGTTAGCTAGTATTGAAAGGCCTTCTTGGCAACGTGGATTAGAAACCCAGAGGAATCTAAAAACATCTCTCCCTTCTGTTACTTCATGATTCTACTGAATTATTTCAGGCTAGTCACTATATAACTTGTAAAGATGTCCCTTATTAAGAAAAACTGTACCAACCAAAGGCTCAATTTTCCAAGCCTATGAGCAACCACAAAGTCTTCTTACTTTCCAGGGCTGGGGATGAATGTAATGACCACTTTTCCTGTCTCCATACCTGAGCCATTGTTGGGCATGGATTGGTGGAGGCTTGAAAAGGACCCAAAGTAGGAATGCTGAGCATAGCTGGTTGGAGGGGTGTATGTGGAACTGGGCAGGGCTGTCAGGCTCTGGCTCTTTGTCACCAGGAGTGGGCTCTCGTGCTTTCTGGCAAACTAAAAAGCAAAACAAAACCAAAGAATGTGTCAGAGTTAAGGACAGAGGACCTCAGAGTGGGGGCAATGCAGTACTGCAGAAATGCTGGTAGAAGCTACCTTTGCAGTAGGCCTGGACTTTAGCCAGACCTGTAGATACAGCAAGGCTACCTTCTACTATAGTATGTAATTTACAACTGTGAAACCATAGCCTCTGCACTGGAATCCTTCCAGGTGTTAAACCAGGAGTGCTTTATTACAGAGGCAGCACAACAAAGTGCTTAAGATTATGTATGTGGAATCAGAAGGCAGACAGACTAGGGTTCAAATCAAGGCCCTGACACTTGTCAGCTATTTGATCTAAACTCTGGACCACATATCTACTCTGTGCCTCAGCAGCCTCCTTTATAAAATGAGATCAATGTCCACTTCACAGAGTTACGAAGATTCAATGAGATGATCCATGTATCATACACAGCACCATGCCTGACACAAAGAAAGTATTCAATGGATAGTAACCAACAATCAAAATTAAAAGAATCAGGCCGGGCGCAGTGCCTCACGCCTATAATCCCAGCACTTTGGGAGGCCGAGGCAGGTGGATCACTTGACGTCAGGAGTTCAAGACCAACCTGGCCAACATGGTGAAACCCCGTCTCTACTAAAAATACAAAAATTAGCCAGTGTGGTGGTGCAGACCTGTAATCCCAGCTACTCGGGAGGCTGAGACAGGAGAAACACTTGAACCCAGGAGGCAGAGGTTGCAGTGAGCTGAGATCATGCCACTGCACTCTAGCCTGGGTGACAAAGTAAGACTCTGTCTCAAAAAGCAAATCAAAACAAAACAAAAACAAAAAACAAAATTAAAAGAATCTGGAGAGACAGGGGATTCTCTTCTCTAAGAAGTAGGGACTCTGATTACATTCTAGCTAAGGCACTGACTGGAGTATTAGTCATGGGATAAGTTAATTTTAGGCAACAGATTTTCTTTGTACTATAAAATTTTCTTTACATCAAAGAAAAAAACATGAAAAAACTGACCCCATATAACATTAAGCTATGCCAGGTCTGACCCTAAACCCCGCCCAATTCAGAACCATCCCTCTTTCCCCGGATCTCTGTCAAGGCGTGGTATCCTTTGTCAAAAGATACCACCGATTTAACAAAATCGACCTCCCCACTCCCCAGCTTAGGTCTACTAAGCACAATACCTAAGCTCAGACTTTCTACTTCAGTAAGTACTTAACGGTACCTCCCCTTCTCCAAGCATTTTAAATGAAAGCCAGCCGGGCGCAGTGGCTCATGCCTGGAATCCCAGCACTTTGGGAGGCCGAGGCGGGAGGATCATGAGGTCAGGAGATCGAGACCATCCTGGCCAACATGGTGAAACCCTGTCTCTGCTAAAAATACAAAAAAATGGGTGGGGGGCGGGGGTGGCGGGCGCCTGTAGTCCCAGCTACTCGGGAGGCTGAGGCACGAGAATCGCCTGAACCCAGGAGGTGGAGATTGCAGTGAGCCGAGATCGTGCCACTGCACTCCAGCCTGGGCGACAGAGCAAGACTCTGCCTCTAAAAAAAAAAAAAATGAAAGCCTTTCAGCTCACAAAAATGGCTAAGTAAAAAACCAGTTTGCTGTAGAGGGTTCCATCACGCTGAGGTCCAGGGACCCAGCACAGACATGGATAATCCCTTGTCTCCTTTACCATGGATGCATCTATCTGAGCCAGGAGGCGGGGGTTGTTCTGTTCCACTGCTTCCAGGCACTGGAGCATGGCTGTGACGTGAGCATCACTTAGCAGGAAAGCAGCATCTGGGGAGAGAAAAGCTACCACAGTGATAGAACCCAACAGCGAGGTCTTGAGAGAAGCTCGAGGAAGGAGAAAGGGAGAGGTAAGGAGGAACTGGGAGGAGTCCTGCCACTGTAGGGTGAAGGGAAATCAGAAACAAAGTAGAGAAGAGGCTAAAGAACGTGGAGTACAGCAAAGTGGCCAGGACAAGAGGCTTCAAAGTCAGAAAAATCCAGATTTGAATCCTGGCTCTGAGTGACTTTGGCCAAGTCGCTTAACCTTCTGGAGCCCTGTGGACTAGAAACAGTAGCACCAATGCCCAACTCTCAGGGCTGCAGTGAAGATACTGGACAGCAGTGACGGGCACGCAGGAAACTCCTGGTAAACGGTGGCTATTCTTACTGGTTTGTCTCTGTGTGGCTGTAGGGGATGACCTTAACATAAAGTTGAATTGTGTCTTACTTGGGAGGTAAGAGGTAAGTCTGGATATGTTTCTGAGTAGAATCCCTATGGCATCAAGTGAAAAATAGGAGGCCCTGCCGGGCGTGGTGGCTCACGCCTGTAATCCCAGCACTTTGGGAGGCTGAGGCGGGCGAATCACCTGAGGTCGGGAGTTCAAGACCTGCTGACCAACATGGAGAAACCCCATCTCTACTAAAAATACAAAATGAGCTGGGCGTGGTGGCAGATGCCAGTAATCCCAGCTACTTGGGAGGCTGAGGCAGGAGAATCGCTTGAACCCGGGAGGCGGAGGTTGCAGTGAGCCGAGATTGAGCCACTGCACTCTAGCCTGGGCAACAGAGCGAGACTCTGTCTCAAAGAAAGAAAGAAAAATAGGAGGCCCTGGTACTAGAGCGATAGAGGAATAGTGAGGTGGGCGACAATGAGGAAGCACAGACGACAATCCTAAGTGGCCTCCACCTACCTGTGTAGAATTTTCTGATATACTGTCTATCCCCGAGCAGAGGCCGGAGCTGGGCTGAGAGGCAGTGGTATTGCAGGCTGTGCTGCAGCCACAACTCGGCAACAGCACGTTCACTCACACCATCAGCACTGCTCTGGCCGTTCTCGTGCAAGCTGATGAACTGGGAAGCAAAGGGGTATGAGTCAAAACATACATCCTGGTAGGTACGGCAAGATTGAGGCCTAATGACCTGAGAACTAAATTGAGACAGTTAAGGGAAACGCTGTGAAAAGCTTCACCCTGGGTCCCATGTATGCAGGCTTTTTTGAAAATAACAAAACTTTTCTATTCCTTCCCCAGAGGAGAAAAAGCGGCCTGGACCAATGGGTTTGCATGTGTTTTTTTAAGCAAATGAAGTTGGTCCCTACAGGGATAATTAATTTCCTTTCCTCAGTTGATAGGCAACTTGACATATTCCCTCCTTAGAGTCTAGAAGATTCTTCTGACAGAGCCTCAAACAGTGAAGACCCACAGCTCTGCCAGCACAGCCGCTCTGCTCTCACTCTTACCTTCTCCACGTGAAGGGCTGAGTGGGGACTGAGCCACCGGATGTCCTTCACAAACTGCCAGTAATCGGTCTGGTGGCGGCACGCCTGCGAAGGGAACACGCGCAATGAGCAAATCACGGCCATTCCGGACTAGACCCAGTTCCAGGGCTGGCGTTCAAAGGCAGGAAAAGGAACACAGCCTTCCCTTGCCTCATCAAAGGCTCTTAGCAGCAATCAAAGGCATACATACAGAGGCCGGGGTGGTGGCTCAAACCTGTAACTCAGCACTTCAGGAGGATTGCTTGGGTCCAGGTAGACTGGCCCATCTCTACAAACAATTTACAGCTTACTCCGAGTGGTGGGACATGCCTTAGTCCCAGCTACTCAGGAAGCTGCGATGGGAGAATCACTTGAGCCTGGGAAGTCAAAGCTGCAGTGAGCCACGACCGTCCCACTGCACTCCTGCCTGGGCAACAGAGTGAGACCCTATCTCAGGGAAAAAAAAAAAAAAAAAAAAAAAAAAAAAAAAAAAAAAAAGAAAAAACTTGACATACGTTTACCCTTTTAAAGAATAATTGTTAAAAATGATTTTAATCATTCTTTTGAACAGGTAACATGCGTATGATATACAAGGTATACAGTAAAAATAATGTTTTCTTTTTCTTTTTTTTCTCTTTTTTTGAGACGGAGTCTTGCTCTGTCGCCCAGGCTGGAGTGCAGTGGCCGGATCTCAGCTCACTGCAAGCTCCGCCTCCCGGGTTTACACCATTCTCCTGCCTCAGCCTCCCAAGTAGCTGGGACTACAGGCGCCCGCCACCTCGCCCGGCTAGTTTTTTGTATTTTAGTAGAGACGGGGTTTCACTGTGTTAGCCAGGATGGTCTCGATCTCCTGACCTCGTGATCCGCCCGTCTCGTCCTCCCAAAGTGCTGGGATTACAGGCTTGAGCCACCGCGCCCGGCCTCTTTTTCTTTTTTGAGACAGAGTCACTCTGTCGCCCAGGCTGGAGTGCAGTGGCGCGATCTCAGTTCACTGCAACCTCCACCTCCCAGGTTGAAGCGATTCTCATGCCTCAGCCTCCCAAATAGCTAGAACTACAGGCACACGACACTACGCCTGGCTAATTTTTGTATATTTAGTAGAGATGGGCTGTCTCAACTAAAGACCATGTTGGCCAGGCTGGTCTCAAACCCCGAGCCTCAAGTTATATCACATAACTTCCTGGAGAACAATTTAGCAATAGCTATCAAAATTCAAAGGCACATGTTCTTTAATCTAAGACTTCTAGGAATTTATCCTACAGTAAAGGGCAAAATGATCTACACACGAGCACTGTTACTAACAGCAAATGATTGGAAACAATCTAAATATCCATTCACCAGGGGACTGGCTAAATAAGTGATGGTACATACATACAATGGAATATTATAAAATGACAACTGTAAGAAAGAATGAAGAAGCTCTTTATGTAATGATTTCGGATGAATTACAAAATATATTAAGTGAAAAAGGCAAGATACAGAATAGTTACTACAGTGTGCTATTATTTATATTTAAAAAGTTGCAGGTACAGCAAAGAAAATAATTGGTAATTGCTTTTATAAGCATAAAAATTCTCTGGAAGGGCAGGGCATAGTGGCTCACGCCTGTAATCCCAGCACCCTGGGAGCCACGGTGGGAGGCTGCCTGAAGGCAGGAGCTTGAGACCAGCCTGGGCAATATAGTGAGACCCTGTCTCTAAAAAAATTTTTTATAATTAAAAAGAAAATTATCTGTAAGGAAACTAGTAAATGGTAGCTTTTATGTGATCAGAAGGGAGCAAGACTTTTCACTGTATACAGTTTTATACTTTTTTATTACCTAGTTATGTAAAATACAGTGTTCAAAAATTAAATACTTTTAAAGTTATAGAGTGATATATATAGTACAACCTTAATATTTAAAAAAAAACACACAAAACATAGAAAAAAGCAGAAAATACACCTCAATGTTAGAGTGGTTACTATCGCTTAGTGTTGGGATTACGGGTGATATTTACTTTCTTCTAAGGTCTTTTTGGTATTTTCTGAATTTTCAACAAAGAAAATGTATCACCTACATATTCAGAAAAAAACCCACGAAGGTCTTTTTTATTATTATTGATTTTTTTTTAATTGGACCATCTATGTTGTCAAGAACTGGTTTCTTCTTGATGGTGGCAAAAGGGGGACCCCTCTCATTTCTGTTCAGCTGAGCAGTCTCAGGGCCTAAATGTCTCCACATTTCTAAGCACCAGAAAAGAGGCTATCAAATATTCCTTGCCTTCTGGAAGGACTGAAAAGGTAGCCCAGATGCAGCTGTCAAGAAAAATGAGATCCCTCTAAGAATACGATTGTGATGTTATAGCTTTCCGTTGGCCCTGAGTGGATTTTTAAAAATACAATTCACATTCCATAACGCTTCCTTTTGAAAGCCCGGAGGGGATGTGAGCAGCATGAATCACCGTATCAGCCCCTCCTCCCGACAAGGGCTCAACACCCAGAATAGCTGGGCGATGACGCCGCAGCCTGAAACCTTTGAAAGCCTCATCTTTCAGAGGGAGGAAATGAAGGGGAAAAACAAGTTCTTGACGCAGACTTTAATTCTCAGATCTTTACAAGGCAGAACAGAGCAGCAAGGAAACTGGCACAGATCTTCTGTTTTTGATTCTTCCCGCTAGAGCCTGCAGTTGCTAAATGTGTGTGTGTACATACGACAAATCTGCCTGATTTGTTCTGCTTCTGATTACTAACACTACTGGGGTTCTCAGGATAGGAGGCATGTAAAAAAGGAGAGAGAAAAGATAAAATAAAAACAAATGAAAAAATTAAAAATACTCCTGCTATTTTGCAGATGATCATATGCTTTGATATTTTCTATTCTGATGACCAGATACTTTCACAGATATTATCACTTTTTTTTTTTGAGATGGAGTTTTGCTCTTGTTACCCAGGCTGGAGAGCAATGGTACAATCTCAGCTCACTGCAACCTCCACCTGCCAGGTTCAAGCAATTCTCCTGCCTCAGCCTCCCAAGTAGCTGGGATTACAGGCATGCACCACCACGCCTGGCTAATTTTGTATTTCTAGTAGAGATGGGGTTTCACCATGTTGGTCAGGCTGGTCTTGAACTTCTGACCTCAGGTGATCTGCCCGCCTCAGTCTCCCACAGCACTAGGATTACAGGTGTGAGCCACTGTGCCTGGCCAGATATTATCACTTTTAATAACGACGACAAGATACGTGAATAGTGTTTTGCATTTATCAAGTAGCTTTCATTTCAGAGTCTCATTGATTTGACTTGCATTTCACTTTCAGGCACAGATGGTGAAACTGTCTTGTAATATGGTTAAGTGATTACTCTAGATGACAGTTTAATATTAGTAACAGGGCCAAGAAAAGAATCCATTTGCTATTAGGACACAAGTACCTGACCCACTGAGTGGCAGTGCCACTAATCTGGTAGCTATTTTGGTCAGCAGCCTGGGAAACTTGCACTGAGTTTCTGTAAAACACGCTGGTATGATTCCCAAGTTTCTGACTTGGAGACTGAGTAGGTCAATGCCGCCAGTAAGAAGAAGGTCAATCTCATGAGAGAAAATAAGTTTAGTTTTGGTCATGTTGTGCTCGGGCCTGAAAGACAGTCAGACAGTAATGTACAGGAGACAGCTCGTGTTCTGGATCTAGCGTTCGGCAGAGATGCCTGAGGTGGGGGCCATCAATGGGTGAGTGATAGTGCAATGCGAGTGGGTGAGACTGCTTCAGGAAAGTACACAGAGTAAGAAGAGAGAAGGGCATACAGCAGAATTGCAATTCAAAAAAATTCCAGACCGGGCGCGGTGGCTCACGCCTGTAATCCCAGCACTTTGGGAGGCTGAGGCAGGTGGATCACGAGGTCAGGAGATAGAGGCCATCCTGGCTAACATGGTGAAACTCTGTCTCTACCAAAAACACAAAAAAATTAGCTGGGCGTGGTGGCGGCGCCTGTAGTCCCAGCTGCTCGGGAGGCTGAGGCAGAAGAACGGCGTGAACCCGGGAGGTGGAGCTCGCAGTGAGCCCAGATCGCACCACTGCACGCCAGCCTGGGTGACAGAGCGAGACTCCGTCTCAAAAAAAAAAGAGAAAACAAAGACAGAAGAGTTATATAATTTGTCCAGCACCACTCAGTTAATGGCAAAGCTGAGGTTAAAATGTGAGTAGTCTGATTCAAAAGTCCATAATTTTAACTACTACATCACTTTATTTCCCATGGATGTGAGCAGTGAGTCTAGAGTTTGATCTAGGTTCTTACTGATTCCAAAGACTTTTGTCAGTCTATGACACAGTGTTGCCTCCATAGTCCTAGAATGGTGCTTTTTGTTGTTCTGGGTTTGCTTTTTTTTTTTTTTGAGACAGGGTCTCACTCTAGGCTGGAGTACAGTGGCACAATCAGCTCACTGCAACCTCAACCTCTCAGGCTTAAGCCATTTTCCCACCTCAGCCTCCTGAGTAGCTGAGTCTACAGGCATGAATCACCATGGCTGGCTAATATTTTAAATTTTTTAGAGATGGGGATCTCGCTGTGTTGCCCAGGCTGATCTTGTATTCCTGGCCTCAAAATTCTAGTGATCTTTCTGCCTCAACTTCCCGAAGTGCTGGAATTATAGGCATGAGCCACCATGCCCAGCCAAGTATACATACTTTAATACCAATTAGTTGATTAGCTCTTTTCCAATGTGATTGCTAGCTGAGAATAAATTCTGACAAAAAAGAAAGATGAGCTTAGAGTTCCAGGTAGTTATACTAGGCCCTGACAGGGGAGGACGTGAGTGAGCACACACAATTATGCCTGCATTTGTGAGGTCTGATTTTTTTAAAATAGGAAGATACCAAACCCCAATGACTCACGTGGCAATTTTATCCAGAACCAAAATGTATTTAAAACACTGCCAATGGAATAACTGCCAAAGAGAAAGCAGAAACCTTTAAGTATTATTGGATTCTACTCATTTCAAAACTCAAAGCTGATTAGAGTTTTTGAGGTTATAAAGAAAAAGCAACTCTGCCAGGCGCAGTGGTTCACGCCTGTAATCCCAGCACTTTGGGAGGTCAAGGCAGGTGGATCACCTGAGGTCAGAAGTCCAAGACCAGTCTGAGCAACATGGAGAAACCGCATCTCTATTAAAAATACAAAATTAGCCAGGCGTGCTGGTGCATGACTGTAATCCCAGCTACTCAGGAGGCTGAGGCAGGAGAATCACTTGAACCTGGGAGACAGAGGCTGCGGTGAGCTGAGATCGTGCCACTGCACCACGGCCCGGGCAACAAGAGCGAGGCTCCATCTCGAAAAAAGAAAAAGAAAAAGAAACTCAACATTAATAAAGTTTATATTTTAAAAATGTAAGCTACAATCAAACTATTATAGTTTGTAGCTTAAATTTTTAAAATATAAACTTTATTGATATAAAGTAACACTCAAAGGGTATTCTAACTATGACAATATTTTATAAATAGTTCTCGGATTGTCCTAGGATGCTAGGAGGAAAATTAAATGAGTCATTGTGTCCTCCTCGCCCTCCTCATCATAGCACACACTTGGAGAGTTCTTCCTATTCTCTTAACGCTTCACATACCACACCAACCCTAGAGGTAGATAGCTGCTACCTCATTTCACTGGTGAGGAAACTAAGGCACGAAGAGGTTAAGTATTTTGCCCAAGGTTACACAGCTAACACATGAAGGAGCTGAACACTGAATCCAGGCAGCCTGGCTCTACCCTGAGCCACACTACCTATTAACTACTCCTGTTGCAGTTAACATGAGTTAACTACTAACTCTTCTTTTCCCTAGTCTCTTTTATGCCTGCTAGTTTTCGCAGGTATTTTCAGGATAAAGTCTCACTATCCCAACAAGAAAGCACATTAATTCTTTCTTCCTATTATTAATTTGAAGTAGATAGTAATAACAAAAGTCTAAATTTAGGGAACAAGATGAAAATTCTAATTCAAAAAGAATCACAGGAAGAACTGATTATTTTGTTTCAGGAAAGAGATGTTGGTTCTAACTACACCAATCTTATCAAGCCTAAGCAATTAATTATCACTGGAACACACTGGCTTCCAGGCAAAAGGATTCCCGTAGGAAAGTACTTTTAATGTAACCGAGCACGTGGAGTTTCACCTTCTCATCCTTTTTTTTTTTTTTTTTTTTTTTTTTT
>NW_016830431.1:127607-132244 GCF_001698545.2 Rhinopithecus bieti
TTTTTTTTTTTTTTAAGACAGGGTCTCACTCTGTCGCCCAGGCTGGAGTGCAGTGGCGCGATCTCGGCTCACTGCAGCCTCCACCTCCCGAGTTAAAGCGATTCTCCTGCCTTGGCCACCTGAGTATCTGGAATTACAGGTGTGTGCCACCACACCCAGCTAATTTTTGTAATTTTAGTAGACACAGAGTTTCACCATGTTGGCCAGGCTGGTCTTAAACTGATCTCAAGTGATCTGCCCCACTCGATCTCCCAAAGTGCTGGGATTACAGGCAGCTTGAGCCACTGTGGCTGGCCACCTTCTCGTTCTGTAGAAACATTTCCTGCATGAAAGTCAGAAATAAGTCAACATATTTTGCCTTGGCTGTTTTTCTTTCTCTACCCTACCCACTTCTGAAAAAACAGCATGGTTTTAAAACCAAAACTAAGATTCAGAAGAAAAAGCTTCCTGGCTGTGATCAGCTAAGACTGCTCCTCCAAGATGTCTACATCCTAATTCCTGGAACCTGGGAATGTTTCTTTTATGACATAAGGGACTTTGCAGGTGTAATTAAATTAAGGATTTTGAGGTGGGGTGATTATACTGGATGATCCACGTGGGCCCAATGTCATTGTAAGAGTTCTTTTAGGAGGGAGGGAGGAATGGTCCATAAGGAGAGAAAGGGATGTGAAAGCAGAGAGGGCTGGGCACGGTGGCTCAGGTCTGTAATTCCAGCACTTTGGGAGGCCAAGGCAGGACCACTTGAGACCAGGAATTCAATACCGGCCTGGGCAACATGGTGAAATCCTGTCTCTACAAAAAATACAAAAAATAGCCGGGTGTGATGGCGGGTGCCTGTAGCCCTAGCTACTTGGGAGGCTGAGGTGGGAGGACTGCTTGAACCCGGGAGGTTGAGGCTGCAGCGAGTCATGATTGCATCATTGCACTCCAGCCTGGGTGACACAGCGAGATCCTGTCTCAAAACACAAACAAACAAACAAAGGGGCAGAGAGATCTGAAGGTGCTGTTGGCTCTGAAGATGGAGAAAGTAGTCAAGAGCCAAAGAATGCAGGAAACTAGAGAAGCTGGAAAAGGCAAGGAAATGGATTCCCCGTGGAGCGTCCAGAGGGCGTGCGGTCCTGCGAGGGAGTGGATTCTCCGCAGAGCGTCCGGAGGGCGTGCGGCCCTGCAGACACCTTGGTTTCAGCCCCGTGAAACTCATTTCGGACTTCGATCTCAAGAACTGTAAGATGAGAAATCCGTGTTGTTTTAAGCCATTAGGTTTGTAGTTACTTGTTACAGCAACAATAGGAAACTTTTAAGTTGACCTAATCTCTCGTTGCTGATTTGCTGTCCTACCTAGTGATTTATTCATTCCATTAACATCTATGGCCCATCAGACACGATGTGAAATGTTCTGTATATTAAAAAAATATATTAAGTCACAGCTGCTCTCAGGAGTTCACAGACTAGTAGCCTTCATCTCCTCCCTGCCAATGTGACTGTTTCTTTTCAACAAGTGAGTCGGCCAATCTGGCAAAAACAGGGGTTCTGCGTACCTGGTCACGGATAAGCCCGTGATAGAGGATGCTCTGCATGTCCCTGCAGAGCCGCTCCAAGCCACCATACTTAGACCAGACGTTGGGGCTGTTGGCTGATACCAAACCCTCCACCGTAGTCTTCAAATGACCGAGCAACTGCCAGTGTTCCCTCCTGCAAGGGCATCAGTTACCAGTGGTTAGTTACCTTTGTTGTGCCTGATCTGGATCATATGAAAGCAAGCCTCAGCCGAGGAGCCCCGCCCCACATCCTGACATCCTCTCCCCTATTAATTTTCACTTGGGCGTAAAACTCAACTCTGAGAGAATCGAAGTTGTGAACGATACTAATATAAAGACAAAAGCAAAAGCAAAACCCTCACATTCAAATGGTAAGTTATGCTTTGTAAGAGGATTTTCATCTACTATCTCACCCAATCCTCAAGTAAGTAGCGTATAACCCTTACTTTACAGGCGTGTAACCCATTCACATCCATTTTATTTTTTGAGACACTTACTCCGTCGCCCAGGCTGAAGTGCGGTGGCACGATCACAGCTCACTGCAGCCTCAACCTCCCAGGTTCGGGTGATCCTCCCACCTCAACCTCCCGAGTAGCTGGCAACTACAGATGTGCAACAACACAGCCTGAAGATTTTAAGTTTTTTGTAGAGATGGGGTCTCACTATGTTGCCCAGGATGGTCTCTAACTCTTGGTCTCAAGGGATCCACTTCAGCCTCCCAAAGAGCTGGGATTACAGATGTGATCCACTGCACTCAGCCTAAGATCCATTTCTTAACAATGACAGTACCTGCACAATATACAAAAGATGAAGGCATCCACTCAGAACCAGACCTCTTCTGCCAAACAAAAAAGGCCAAAACGACTTCTTATTTCCTGTATTTCCAAGCGCTAACTACAGCATTGTGAAGGACAGAAACTGTAGGACTAAGGCGGTCACTAAAATGTCATTTATGGTTATACTGTAAGAAACGGCCATTGCAGAGGCCAATAGACTGCCAACTTTTGCTCAGTGACTCTGCATATCCTATGCCTTTTCCTCAGAGCTAACTCGCCTCTGATTTCTTAGTGACACAGTTTTCACATGTGCCAACAGGTTATAATCCGGTCTCACAGGCCTGAGAATCAGTCTGACTCATGAAGTGACTCTGCATACCTGTGTTCTGATTCATTCTGTACTAAGCTTACAAGGTTAACTGTTAAAGAACATCGTGAGGCTGGGCGCAGTGGCTCATGCCTGTAATCCCAGCAATTTGGGAGGCTGAGGCGGGTGGATCACCTGAGGGCAGGAGTTCGAAACCAGCCTGGCCAACATGGCAAAACCCCATCTCTACCAAAAAATACAATAATTAGCCAGGTGTGGTAGCACATGCCTGTAATCCCAGCTACGCGGGAGACTGAGACAGGAGAATTGCTTGGACCTGGGAAGCGAAGGTTGCAGTGAGCTGAGATTGCGCCATTGCACTCCAGCCTGGGCAACAAGCGTGAGACTCTGTCTCAAAAAAAAAAAAAGAACATCATGATAAATCCAAAAGCAAACATTAAGTACTCTATCATCCTAGGGCTTTGATTCCAAAATTATACAAAGAGCACTGACATCTTAGAAACTTTGAGTGCTCAGATCTACCTATAATTTCCTCTGGACAAAGCTGAAGAATTTCCCTTCCTCACAATAAAGTGTCCCTGAGGTGCCAAAGCTACAAAAGAATGTGGCTTTTATTCTAAGATATACCAAACAATCTATATTTGGTATCTTCTCCTGTAGAAGAAAACTTTT
Source organism: Rhinopithecus bieti (assembly GCF_001698545.2). NCBI lineage: Eukaryota > Metazoa > Chordata > Mammalia > Primates > Cercopithecidae > Rhinopithecus > Rhinopithecus bieti. The sequence continues at coordinate 130,922 of NW_016830431.1, forward strand.
GTAAAATTTGACTTACATAGCTACTGTATTTAGTGTCACCTTTTAAAAAATTTTGATTGATACATAATTGTACATATTTACAGTATACAATGGATACACTTTGCACTGATCGCAACAAATTAGCATATCCATCATCTTAAATAGTTATCATTTCTCTGTGATGAGAACATTCAAAACCTCTCTTCCAACTGTTCTGAAATACACCATACACTGCTGTTAACCCTCGTCGTCTTCCGGTGCAACTGAGCACCAGAACGTACTCCTCCTACCTGTCACCTTGGACCTGCTGACCAATCTCTCTCCATCCCCTTCTCCCTCCTACCCTCCTCATCCTCTGGCAACCACTATTCCACTCTCTACTTCCAGGAGAACAACTTTTAGATTAGACGAGTAATAGCATGTGACAGCTGTCTTTCTGTGCCTGGCTTACTGCACTTAATGTAACATCTTCCAGGTTCACCCATGTTGCCAAAACTGAAAGAATTAAGGTTGAATTGTATTCCACAGTGTATACACATACTGTTATCTTCAGCCATTAATCTGTTGATGGACATTTTTTTTAAGACAGAGTCTTACTCTCTGTCGCCCAGGCTGGAGTGCAGTGTCATGATCTTGGCTCACTGCAACGTCTGCCTCCCAGGTTCAGGCGATTCTCCTGCCTCAGCCTCCTGTGTAGCTGGGATGACAGGCTCAGATCACCACGTCTGGATAATTTTGTATTTTAGTTAGATGGGGTTTCGCCATGATGGCCAGACTAGTCTCAGACTCCTGGCCTCACGTGGTCTGTGCACTTCGGCCTCCCAAAGTACTGGAATTACAGGCATGAGCCACCGTGCCCAGCTGTTGATAGACATTTAAGTTGACTCCATATCTTGGCTATGAATAGCACTGCAATAAATAGAGGAGTGCAGATACCGCTTCGATGCACTGATGGCATTTCCTCTGGATGTATACTCAGTATCGGGATGGCCTGATCACATGGTAGTTCTATTTTAGCTTTTAAGGAACCTCCAAACTGTGTCGCATAATGAGAACCTCCGAACTGTGTCGCATAATGGGAACCTCTGAACTGTGTCGCATAATGGGAACCTCCGGACTATGTAGCATGATGGGAACCTCCAGACTATGTCGCATGATGGGAACCTCCGGACTATGTTGCATGATGGGAACCTCCGGACTGTGTCGCATGATGGGAACCTCCGGACTGTGCTGCACGATGCCTGTACTAACTTGCATTCCCACCAGCAGCGTATAAGGATTCCCTTTCCTCCCCATCCTCACCAACACTGGCTAACTTCCGATTTTTTTTTTTTTTTTTTTTTT
>NW_016830431.1:132973-141767 GCF_001698545.2 Rhinopithecus bieti
AGCAACTGCCAGTGTTCCCTCCTGCAAGGGCATCAGTTACCAGTGGTTAGTTACCTTTGTTGTGCCTGATCTGGATCATATGAAAGCAAGCCTCAGCCGAGGAGCCCCCGCCCCACATCCTGACATCCTCTCCCCTATTAATTTTCACTTGGGCGTAAAACTCAACTCTGAGAGAATCGAAGTTGTGAACGATACTAATATAAAGACAAAAAGCAAAAAGCAAAAACCCTCACATTCAAATGGTAAGTTATGCTTTGTAAGAGGATTTTCATCTACTATCTCACCCAATCCTCAAGTAAGTAGCGTATAACCCTTACTTTACAGGCGTGTAACCCATTCACATCCATTTTTATTTTTTGAGACACTTACTCCGTCGCCCAGGCTGAAGTGCGGTGGCACGATCACAGCTCACTGCAGCCTCAACCTCCCAGGTTCGGGTGATCCTCCCACCTCAACCTCCCGAGTAGCTGGCAACTACAGATGTGCAACAACACAGCCTGAAGATTTTTAAGTTTTTTGTAGAGATGGGGTCTCACTATGTTGCCCAGGATGGTCTCTAACTCTTGGTCTCAAGGGATCCACTTCAGCCTCCCAAAGAGCTGGGATTACAGATGTGATCCACTGCACTCAGCCTAAGATCCATTTCTTAACAATGACAGTACCTGCACAATATACAAAAAGATGAAGGCATCCACTCAGAACCAGACCTCTTCTGCCAAACAAAAAAGGCCAAAAACGACTTCTTATTTCCTGTATTTCCAAGCGCTAACTACAGCATTGTGAAGGACAGAAACTGTAGGACTAAGGCGGTCACTAAAATGTCATTTATGGTTATACTGTAAGAAACGGCCATTGCAGAGGCCAATAGACTGCCAACTTTTGCTCAGTGACTCTGCATATCCTATGCCTTTTCCTCAGAGCTAACTCGCCTCTGATTTCTTAGTGACACAGTTTTCACATGTGCCAACAGGTTATAATCCGGTCTCACAGGCCTGAGAATCAGTCTGACTCATGAAGTGACTCTGCATACCTGTGTTCTGATTCATTCTGTACTAAGCTTACAAGGTTAACTGTTAAAGAACATCGTGAGGCTGGGCGCAGTGGCTCATGCCTGTAATCCCAGCAATTTGGGAGGCTGAGGCGGGTGGATCACCTGAGGGCAGGAGTTCGAAACCAGCCTGGCCAACATGGCAAAACCCCATCTCTACCAAAAAATACAATAATTAGCCAGGTGTGGTAGCACATGCCTGTAATCCCAGCTACGCGGGAGACTGAGACAGGAGAATTGCTTGGACCTGGGAAGCGAAGGTTGCAGTGAGCTGAGATTGCGCCATTGCACTCCAGCCTGGGCAACAAGCGTGAGACTCTGTCTCAAAAAAAAAAAAAAGAACATCATGATAAATCCAAAAGCAAACATTAAGTACTCTATCATCCTAGGGCTTTGATTCCAAAATTATACAAAGAGCACTGACATCTTAGAAACTTTGAGTGCTCAGATCTACCTATAATTTCCTCTGGACAAAGCTGAAGAATTTCCCTTCCTCACAATAAAGTGTCCCTGAGGTGCCAAAGCTACAAAAGAATGTGGCTTTTATTCTAAGATATACCAAACAATCTATATTTGGTATCTTCTCCTGTAGAAGAAAACTTTTGTAAAAATTTGACTTACATAGCTACTGTATTTAGTGTCACCTTTTAAAAAATTTTTGATTGATACATAATTGTACATATTTACAGTATACAATGGATACACTTTGCACTGATCGCAACAAATTAGCATATCCATCATCTTAAATAGTTATCATTTCTCTGTGATGAGAACATTCAAAAACCTCTCTTCCAACTGTTCTGAAATACACCATACACTGCTGTTAACCCTCGTCGTCTTCCGGTGCAACTGAGCACCAGAACGTACTCCTCCTACCTGTCACCTTGGACCTGCTGACCAATCTCTCTCCATCCCCTTCTCCCTCCTACCCTCCTCATCCTCTGGCAACCACTATTCCACTCTCTACTTCCAGGAGAACAACTTTTTAGATTAGACGAGTAATAGCATGTGACAGCTGTCTTTCTGTGCCTGGCTTACTGCACTTAATGTAACATCTTCCAGGTTCACCCATGTTGCCAAAACTGAAAGAATTAAGGTTGAATTGTATTCCACAGTGTATACACATACTGTTATCTTCAGCCATTAATCTGTTGATGGACATTTTTTTTAAGACAGAGTCTTACTCTCTGTCGCCCAGGCTGGAGTGCAGTGTCATGATCTTGGCTCACTGCAACGTCTGCCTCCCAGGTTCAAGCGATTCTCCTGCCTCAGCCTCCTGTGTAGCTGGGATGACAGGCTCAGATCACCACGTCTGGATAATTTTTGTATTTTTAGTTAGATGGGGTTTCGCCATGATGGCCAGACTAGTCTCAGACTCCTGGCCTCACGTGGTCTGTGCACTTCGGCCTCCCAAAGTACTGGAATTACAGGCATGAGCCACCGTGCCCAGCTGTTGATAGACATTTAAGTTGACTCCATATCTTGGCTATGAATAGCACTGCAATAAATAGAGGAGTGCAGATACCGCTTCGATGCACTGATGGCATTTCCTCTGGATGTATACTCAGTATCGGGATGGCCTGATCACATGGTAGTTCTATTTTTAGCTTTTTAAGGAACCTCCAAACTGTGTCGCATAATGAGAACCTCCGAACTGTGTCGCATAATGGGAACCTCTGAACTGTGTCGCATAATGGGAACCTCCGGACTATGTAGCATGATGGGAACCTCCAGACTATGTCGCATGATGGGAACCTCCGGACTATGTTGCATGATGGGAACCTCCGGACTGTGTCGCATGATGGGAACCTCCGGACTGTGCTGCACGATGCCTGTACTAACTTGCATTCCCACCAGCAGCGTATAAGGATTCCCTTTCCTCCCCATCCTCACCAACACTGGCTAACTTCCGATTTTTTTTTTTTTTTTTTTTTAATGTGGAGTGATTAGATTTGGTTTGCTAGTATTTTGTGAAGGATTTCTGCATCTATACTCATTGGGGGTACTAGCCTGCAGTTTTTTCTCTCGTGTCCCTCTCTAGTTTTGGTATCAGGATAATGTTGGCCTTGTAGAATGAGTATGGAGGAATTCTCTCTCCTTCCATTTTGTGGAATAATTTGGGAAGAACTGGTATTAGTTCTTCCTTAAAGGTGTGGTAGAATTCAGCAGTGACGACATCGGGCCCCGGGCTTCACTTTCATGGGAGACTTATTACTGATTCAATCTCATTACTCATTATTGGTCTGTCCAGGGTTTCTATTTCTTCATGATTGAGTATCGATAAGCTGTATGTGTGCAGAAATTTCTTCACTTCTTCTAGGTTTTCCAATTTGTTGGCACAGAGTTGCTCAAAACAGCCTCTAGTGATTCCTTGTATTTCTGTGCTGTCAGTTGCAATGTCTCCTTTTTGTCTCTGATTTTATTTATTTTGAGTCTTTTTTCCCCCTCGGTCTAGCTAAAGGTTTGTTAATTTTATCTTTTGAAAAAAACAACTCTTTTGTTAACCTTTTATATATATATATTTATATTTTTTAGTCTCTATTTCGTTTATTTCTGCTCTGATCTTTATTATTTTTTCCTTTTACTAATTATGGGTTTTGTTTATCCTGGTTTTCTAGTTTCTTGAGGTGCAACATTACGTTGAGATCTTTCTACTTTTTTGATGTAGATGTTAATTGCTATTAACTTCCCTCCTAGTACTACTTTTGCAGTCTCCCACTGTTTTGGTAGGCTGTGTTTCCATTGTCATTTGTCTCAATAAATTTTCTAATTCCTTCTTAATTCTTCATTGACCAACTGGTTGTTCAGGAGCATGTTGTGTAATTTCCAAGTATTTGTATAGTTTCCTAAGTTGTTCTTCTTATTGATTTCTAGTTGCATTGCATTGTAGTCACAAAAGATACTTGAATGGCTGGGTGCAGTGGCTCATGCCTGTAATCCCAGCACTTTGGGAGGCCGAGGTGGGCGGATCACTTGAGGTCAGGAGTTCAAGACCAGCCTGGTCAACATGGCGAAACCCCATCTCTACTAAAAATATAAAAAAATTAGCCAGGTGTGGTGGTGTGTGTGTGTAATCCCAGCTACACAGGAGGCTGAGGCAGGAGAACTGCTTGAACCCAGGAGGCAGAGGTGGAGCTGGGACTGCACCACTGCACTCCAGCCTGGGCGACAGAGTGAGACTCTGTCTCAGATAAATAAATAAATAAATAAATACTTGCTATGATTTCAATTTTTAAAAATTTGTTGAGACCTGTTTTGTGGCCTACCATATGATACCATATATCCTGGAGATGGTTCCATGTGCTGCTGAGAAGAATGTGTACCTGCAGTTATTGAGTAGAATGTTCTGTAGATGTCTCTGTTAAGTCCATTATAGGATACAGTTTAATGCTGCTGTTTCTTTGTTGATTTTCTGTCTGTATGATCTGTCCATTGCTGAAAGCAGGGTATCAGAGCTCTCGACTGTTACTGTATCAGTTTCTCTCCCCATCTACGTCTATTAATATTCACTTTGTATATTAAGGAGCTCCCATGTTGGATGCATGCATGCGCGCGCGCGCGCGCGCACACACACACACACACACACACACACACACACACACACAGACACAGTTATATCCTTTGTTGAATTGACCCTTCATCATTATACAATGACTTTGACTCTTCTTACAGCTTTGGATTTGAAGTCTATTTTCTCTGATATAAGTAAAGCTACTCCTGCTCTCTTTTGGTTTCCATTTGCATAGAGTATCTTTTTCCATCCCTTCCCGTTGAGTCTATGTATGTCCTCACACGTGAAGTGAGATTCTTGGAAGCAGCATATGGTTGGGTCTTATTTGGATGGTTTTTTAAAATTCATTCAGTCACTGTCTTTCATTTGGAGAATTTAACCCATTTACATTTAAGGTAATTATCAATAAGTCAGGTCTGTTACTTGTTTTCTAGTTTTTTACAGTTTCTTTCTTTCCATTACTTCCGCTGTGGCAGTTGACTTTCTCTAGCAGTGTGCTTTGAGTCCTTGCTTTTCAATTTTGGTGTGTCATAGGTTTTTGCTTTGTAGTCAGCATGGGGCTTACAAAACACATTTTGTAGTTATAAAAAGCTATTTTATTTATTTTTAATTTTTTTTTCTTGAGACATAGTCTCACTCTCACCCAGGCTGGACTACAGTAGCATAATCTCGGCTCACTGCAACCTCCACCTCCCAGGTTCACTTGATTCTTATGCCTCAGCCTCCTGAGTCGTTGGAATTAAGAGTTACAGGCCCCTGCCATTGCATGCAGCTAATATTTGTATTTTTGGTAGAGATGGGGTTTTACTATGTTGGCCAGGCCAGTCTCAAACTCGACCTCAAGTGATTCGCCCACCTCAGGTTCCCAAAGTGCTGGGATTACAGGTGTGAGCCACCATTCTACGCCCATAAAAAGTTATTTTAAACTGACAGCAACTTAAGTTTGATCATAAAGATAGTAAAAGAAACAAACAAAACCTATACTTTAACTCCATTCCTCCCCAAATCTGGAATTTTTGAAGTCCCATTTTACGTATTTTATATTGGCTATCTATTTAGTGTCTTCATCTTTTTAGGATCGTTTACCCAATGACACAATGATCAATATCAGAGAGTTGAAATACTAAATTCAACTGAAGCTCATACACAACGGTTTGATTAAACCATTATGCCTGAATCTTAGATGCAAGTAAACAGATCACAATGGAGAAATAAAATATCCTTTCCAGGTCAGGCGCAGTGGCTCACGCCTGTAATCCCAGCACTTTACAGGGCTGAGGCGGGTGGATCACCTGAGGTCGGGAGTTTGAGACCAACCTGACCAATGTGGAGAAACCCCGTTCTCTACTAAAAAAATACAAAAATTAGCCAGGCGTGGTGGCATATGCCTATAATCCCAACTACTCGGGAGGCTGAGGCAGGAGAATTGCTTGAACTCGGGAGGCAGAGGTTGTGGTGAGCCGAGATCACGCCATTGCACTCTAGCCTGGGCAACAAGAGTGAAACTCTGTCTCAAAATATATATGTATATATATATCCTTTCCCTATTCTTTAACCATGTTTTCAGCAGGTAAGGTCAGTTTTTCGTATTACCTGCTTGGTAATCGTTATTTGAATGGTATCACCCTGTATTCACATGTAATCTTTATATGAGCACAATCAAGACCTTGGAAGTGAACTGGTTCAAAGCAGCTCTTGGTAGAGAGCCACTTCCACAAGTATACAGAATGTTCTCCTTTAATCACCATAAATGAAATGCACCTCTTTCTAACCCTCTCACCCTATGCCTGGGTGGAACCAGGCCTAGTGGCAAGGGAGAGCATAACCCATCTCTATGTAAATCATTTTTATCAACTCACAATAAAGCCAATCTCAGAATAAAATCCCAACTACCTTCTTCTGGGAGGATCTTGACCACACCCCTCTTGGAAAGAGGAATAGAAATCACTTAAGTGACTCAAATAAGTATATCTAGGGAAAAACAGTTTTCCTAAATGCTAACTCAGTCTTAAGCTTACCATGTTATAAGTAACACTCAAGATTCAAATAAAAAGCTACAAAACTCTGTAAAGTATTACACTATACAACTACATACATAACTAAAACATAATCACTAAAAATATATGATATGTGCATATCTTATATATGATATATATGAAATATACGATAAATAGTAACTAAGTGAAAGTACTATGCAATTGCAAAGTGAGATTCAAGGTAAGAAATACACATTGGCCTATCTTCAATCCCCAAATACTCTTTTTAGTGGTAAAGGAAACAGTTTCAGCTTACTGGCATGTCCCTTCCACAGTGAGCTCTTTATCTGGGACAGGCCCATGGATCACAGCTGAAAGTCAGGTTGTCCCAAGTCAGGTAATGATTTGATCCCCGAAGCGGAGGAAGAAAGGTGTGATCTACACACGATGGAATATCATGAAAGAATGAGAACTTTTGACCAAAAAGTTTCTAAAGCTAATTATAGCATATTAAGGTATAAAAAGCAGAATGTAAAATCAGATTTATGATCTCAACATAAAAATATGAAAAGAAATAATATGTTAATAGGGGTTACCTTTGGTAATATGGGGGAATTGTAGAGGAGAGGGGAATTGTTTAGGCCTTTCCTGAGACGAGCAATTAATAAAGGATTGGTAGACTGGGTGTGGTAGCTTATGCCGGTAATCCCAGCACTTTGGGAGGCTAAGGCAGGTGGACTGCTTGAGCTCAGGAGTTCAAGATCAGCCTGGGCAACATGGCAAAATCCTGTCTCTACAAAAAAAACCTAAAAAATCCCTCCCCACAAAAAAAAAAAAAGGACCAATAATCTGAATAAACAAGAAGCTGGAAAGCCCCATAAAGGATTTTTAAAATACTCAAGTATCAAGGGCTTCTATGTTGAAACACTGTGGTCAGGCAAGTGTCCCTGGGACTTTGAATGCCAGAAATTTCTTCCTGGAAAGAAGTAATGTGTTCTTCCTCCAGGTAGAAAAGAATATAATTAAGTGAAATAATTATTGGTAACACTGAGGCAGCGAGACACTATCACATTTGTGTTTAATTTTTCTTCTTATCTGGCTATATATTTTGTTTTAATTATCTAGTATTTAACTTGCAGGCTATGTAGTTGAATATGCTTTTTATATAAATAATATGCTTTAAATAAAGAACATGCTTATAGGAAAAACATACTTGACTCTCTTATATAGTCTGTCAGCTCCAAGGCACCTGGGAGAATGTAACCATTGGCCAGTCCCATACATTTCACGGCTGACAGGAGAATCTTTATTTTTGTAGAGATGGGAGTCTTACTATGTTGCTGAGACTGGTCTCAAACTCTTGGGCTCATGCAATCATCTGCCTCGGCCTCCTAAAGTGCTAGGATTACAGACGTGAGTTACTGCACCCGGCCAAAGGAGAATCTTAATGTCTAGGAGGGAATAAGCAGTACCCGTAGGTGTGCTTTGTAACTTGATACCCATTTATCAAATGAGTAACATCAAATGTATAGAATTTCAACATTCAGTAGATTTAACATAAGGATGAAAAATCCCTTATGTCAGAAACCGAACCACCAACAAATTTCTTAGCACGGAGGTGAAGAATTCTCCATCATTGGCCCCAATCTAAATACCAGCTTTGTTGCTCGGTACTCCTCAGGTTAGGTACAGACACCTTATCACACGCTATTACAAACGTGCCAACCTCACTCCTACTGCCATGACCTTATGAATGCAGAGCTCTCCACCTGCAATGCCTCTTCGCACCCCATTCAGGGATTCAGGTCCAGCTCTAATTCAACTTTCTCTCAAAAGGTTCTAAATAATCTGACCCACTATAGCTCTTTTATTAGAACTCCAAAAGCATATGATGTCACTATACTATTCCTTCTAAAAATATTTTAAGACTGTTATTTAATATTATATAGCTTGTTTCCTGAAGGAAAGGGACTATGTATCTTCTATTTCTTTTGTATTTTATTTTTTATTTATATATATATGTGTGTGTGTGTGTGTGTATATATATATATATATATATATTTTTTTTTTTTTTTTTTTGATTGGGTCTCCTTGTCCATTTTTTCCCCTCAATTATTTGTGCTAGTGTACTTGCCTTCCATATAGAAAAGGACATGGAAAATGCTTTCAAAGGGCACAAGGCCCAGAGTTAGAATTGTCCTGGGAGGGTAGCCTCAGTGTTTCTTTAGAAGGGAAGCTCTGTTCTAGTTGGTTTGATTC
>NW_016830431.1:143746-176626 GCF_001698545.2 Rhinopithecus bieti
AAAAAAAAAAAAAAAAAAAAAAAAAAAACAGAAGCAGGCAGCTGTGGGTAGAGGAATACTGAGAAAAGCTTCAGGCTTAGAGTCCTTGCAGTCAGCTGAAACGCCCTTCCCCTCCTGGGTTCTGACAACAGCAGTTTCCCCAAAAGCTTCCAGGGTACGTTCCTTAATTCTTAAAAATCGAACTAGCAATTGCTAGTTTGCTTTAAAATCACGTGATCATCCTGCTTTGCTACCAGTTCTATATAAACCGTTAGCCCCTAGCATAATCAAAGGGAGACGCGAAAGAAAGAAAACAGGAAATTTAAAATGTGAAAAGTGAAAATGAATAGGAGAAATGGGAAGAAAGTGGCACTTCCAATGACAACAGTTCCACTAGCATCTGCCCAACTGTAAGAGGGATGACCACACTCTTCATGTTTTCATTCCTCAAATAAATATTCACTGAACACCAGCTACGTGTCAGGCACTGGGCTAGACACTGGTGGTTAAAGAGGGTTACGAGTCCCATCTGTCAGAGAACTCAGAAAGTAACGGGGGGATGGGCACTTACAGAGCCACGCTGTGAAGGGAGACCTGAGATGTGCTCTCATAGAGCGGATGCCTTCTAAAGAAGCGTCATTGAAGGGGTGACTAAGAGCTCTCCAGGCAAAGAGGGAGGCATTGCAGCGAGGGTAGAAAAGCAAGAATGAGAAGGGCGAGAACGATGTGAAAGTGGGTGAGTGTGCCATGATTTTGTAATTGGAAACTTCATTAAGTACTAACATAAAGATTCAGGCCGGGCACCGTGGCTCACGCCTGTAATCCCAGCACTTTGGGAGGCCGAGGTGGGCGATCACGGGATCAGGAGAATGAACCCGGGAGGCGGAGCTTGCAGTGAGCCGAGGTGGTGCCACTGCACTCCAGCCTGGGTGACAGGGCAAGACTCCATCTCAAAAAAAAAAAAGATTCAATACCAGGGTGAGGAGTTTTGACATAGAAAATGTTCTATTTTCAGTGGGAAAACCACTGAACATTGCTTTTGTTTTGTTCTGTTTTTTGAGATAGTCTCACTCTGTCACCCAGGCTGGAGTGCAGTAGTACCACCTCGGCTCACTGCAAGCTCTGCCTCCCGGGTTCAGGCGGTTCTCCTGCCTCAGCCTCCCCAGTAGCTGGGACTACAGGCAGCACGACCACACCTGGCTGATTTTTTGTATTTTTAGTAGAGACAGCATTTTGCCATGTTGACCAGGCTGGTCTCCAGCTCCTGACCTCGCATGACCCTCCCACCTCGGTCTCCCAAAGTGCTGGGATGACAGGCATGAGCCACCAAGCCCAGCCAATCACTGAACATCGCTGAGTAAAACATTACAGTAATTTTGTTTCTGAAAAATTAATCGAGTAGCAGGGTGGGGCTATCTGGAATTGGGACTAAATTCAAGTTGGAAGATTAGTTAAGAAGCTACTGAGGTAATCCCCAAGGAGAGATTATATGGTCTACAGTGAATAAACTATATCTGCCCAGAATTTGTCCCTCTATTTTGGTAAAAGAACCCTGATTTTCCGCTGAGGAACCACCTCTCTACCACTTACTCTGGTCCATGAGGTTCCAAGATCTCACCCTGCTCTAGGATCCAGGGTTGGGCACCTAACTTAGGCCTGACTGAGCAGAATAGCCCATACCCTGACCACAAGAACGGAAACATAAGTCAGTCCAAAAAGAGTCAGCCCTGGGATTTTTGCTTTTGCTGGAGCTACTGGGACTGCATCTTTCTTGTTGCTGGTATTGCTAAGCTTGGAGTTGCTACGATAATCCTGTAGAAGAGTCTACCTGAGAATGAAAACAACACATCAGGAAGCAGAGCCCAGAGACCCAGACAAATTCTTGACTTTGAACACCCATATTTGGGCATTTCTGAAGCAACAGTACACTCTAGATTTTTTAGTACTATAAACCATTATATTTGGAAATAGAAAAAGAAGGCTTCAAAAGAAAAATTAGGAACAAAATTTTAGACCCTGGTGATTGCTTAGATATGGGAAATGGAGAAGAGGAAAATGTCAAATTTCACTCTGATGCTCCGGCTTGGTTGAGTGAGTGGAAAATGCTACTAACAGAGATCAGAGGAGGGGAAGGTTTTGGTCAGTGGAATAAGCTTAGTTTGGAGACACTAAAACGGATCTCACTCCTTGATTTCCGACTGTATCTGGATCGCGGTGCCAGGAACACTGAGCAGGGCATGTCCCTGAGTTGCAAGCTCAGCAGTAGACTGTAAGGCCAAGGCAGTCTAGGGAGACAGAGCAATTGCTAGAAAGACCATTCCTTTAGCAGTTTACCAGTCTAGTAGTTTTTTTTTTTTTGAGATGGAGTCTCGCTCTGTTGCCCAGGCTGGAGTGCAGTGGCGTGATCTGGGCTCACTGCAAGCTCCGCCTCCTGGGTTCACGCCATTCTCCTGCCTCAGCCCCCCCAGTAGCTGGGACTACAGGCGCCCGCCACCACGCCCGGCTAGTTTTGTGTATTTTAAGTAGAGACGGGGTTTCACCTTAGCCAGGATGGTCTTGATCTCCTGACCTCGTGATCCGCCCGCCTTGGCCTCCCAAAGTGCTGGGATTACAGGCGTGAGCTGCAATTACTACACCGCGCCCAGCGTAGTGTAGTAGTTTTACCAGGCAACCTCAAAATAACTGGCACTGAGGAAACGGAGGGAAAGGGAAGTAGCATCCCTGAGCTCCACAGCGTTTTGCTGGAGTGAGAGCTACACGGAAAACACCAGGGAAGCCCATCGCATAAGCACACTACAGGGGGAAGAGGGGGAGAGGGAAGCTCAGCCAGCACTCTAGGTCCCAGTGTGTTCAACTCAGATAGAGGAGCCACTGAAAGAGGAACAACAAGTGATGCCCCTGCAAACAGTCACTTGTGGGGGAGACGCTCGCCTTATTGCAAAAAAACTAGCAAGGGGTGGAGTCGACACTTTTTCTACTTCCTACATATCAGGCTCTCAGTCAGGAGCTTTATGCACATTATTTTATTGAATCTTCGAAACTTCTCAGGCAGGAAAGCATTATTCTTCCTACTCAGGCAGGTTAACTTGATCAAGTTAAGCCAAATTAACCCTGAACTAGGACTCAAATGCAGGTCTATCTGACTTTGAAGCTTATTCACATTTCATTATATCAACTACTTAAAGAAAATAAACTGGCCGGGCGCGGTGGCTCAAGCCTGTAATCCCAGCACTTTGGGAGGCCGAGACGGGCGGATCACGAGGTCAGGAGATCGAGACCATCCTGGCTAACACGGTGAAACCCCGTCTCTACTAAAAATACAAAAACTAGCCGGGCGAGGTGGTGGGCGCCTGTAGTCCCAGCTACTCGGGAGGCTGAGGAAGGAGAATGGCGGGAACCCGGGAGGCGGAGCTTGCAGTGAGCTGAGATCCGGCCACTGCACTCCAGTCCGGGTGACAGAGTGAGACTCCGCCTCAAAGAAAGAAAAAAAAAAAAAAAAAAAGAAAATAAACTGAAAAGTTTCATCCTTCATTTTTAAAATGATGCTACCGGCCAGGCACAGTGGCTCATGTTTGTAATCCCAGTGCTCTGGGAGGCCAAGGCGGCAAGATCCCTTGAGGCCAGGAGTTTGAGACTAGCCTAGGCAACATGATGAGGCTCCGTCTCTACAAACAATTTGAAAAATTTAAAAATGAGCTGGGAGTGGTGGCACATGCCTGTAATCCTGGCTACTGAGGAGGCTGAGGCGGGAAGATCACTGGAACCCAGGAGTTTGAGCCTGCAGTGAGCTATGATTGCACCACTGTACTCCAGCCTGAGTGACACAGCGAGGCCCTATCTTTAAAATAAATGAATAAATAAAAATGATGCTATCTCATCAAGGAGACTGTTTCTGAACTGGGTGTTTCATTGGCCAGAGAGAGGTTATGTTTGCAGTAACCCAGTCACAAAGCCTCAATTAATCGGCACAAGGAATATATTTACCAGTCGTGTATCTGAAGCTAAGGAGGCCATCAGTACCATGAAGCCTCATTAAACAACACATTCTGAATTAACCAGCCGCCAACACAGTACGCCTATAACAATGACGTGAGTGATTTTGTGAGGATAACCCCACTACTAAAATTAAGTTTTGATTGAAGTTTTGGTTAAGAGGCAATCATAAAAAGAGTAAAAGATGGGAAAAGATTCTGCAAAGGAGCTATCCTACTGGCCTGGATGACAGGCACAGAATGCTATGAAATTTATTCATTATCTTATGCATTCCTTTGTTACTATTAGCATAGTGAGAGGCAGCATAGTGTAAGTATTAAAAGTACAGACTCGGGCCAGGCGCGGTGGCTCACGCTTGTAATCCCAGCACTTTGGGAAGCCGAGGCTGGTAGATCATCTGAGGTCAGCAGTTCGAGACCAGCCTGGCCAACATGGCGAACTCCCGTCTCTACTAAAAACACAAAACATTAGCTAGGCATCGTGGTGGGCACCCATAATCCCGGCTACTTGGGAGGCTGAGGCAGGAGAATTGCTTGAACCCGGGAGGCAGAGGTTGTAGTGAGCCAAGATGGTGCCACTGCGCTCCAGCCTGGGCGACAGAGCAAGACTCTATCTCAAAAAAAAAAGTATAGACTCTTGGGCCGGCATGGTCGTCATGCCTGTAATCTCAGCACTTTGAGAGGCCGAAGCTGGAGAATCGCTTCAGCCCAGGAGTTTGAGACCAGCCTAGGGTAGCACAGTGAGACCCTGTCTCTAAGAAAAGACAAAGAGAAAAAAAAGCGCAGACTCTGGTGCCGAACCGCCCAGATTCGAATCCAGTTCTGCCAGGGATTCGCTGTACAACCTTAGCAAGTTACTTACCCGTCCATTTCTCAGCTTTCTCATCTGTGCCACAGTGATAACAGTAGTACCTACTGCACACAGCAGTCATAGGATTAAAGAAGTTAATGTACTATTCATGTCTTAACACCTTAAAACAATACCTGGCATGTGGTAAATAGTGTTTGTTACACACATTAAAAAAGTAACTAACCCAGGCCAGGCGCGGTGGCTCAAGCCTATAATCCCAGCACTTTGGGAGGCCGAGGAGGGTGGATCATGAGGTCAGGAGATCGAGACCATCCTGACTAACACGGTGAACCCCGTCTCTACTAAAAATACAAAAAACTAGCCGGGCGAGGTGGCGGGTGCCTGTAGTCCCAGCTACTCAGGAGGCTGAGGCAGGAGAACGGCGTGAACCTGGGAGACGGAGCTTGCAGTGAGCTGAGATCCGGCCACTGCACTCCAGCCTGGGCGACAGAGTGAGACTCCGTCTCAAAAAAAAAAAAAAAAAAAAAAAACCCAGCCTCCCTCACATGAAGTGGTGCAGGGAAATCAAAACAATCCCAAAACATGTTTAGAATTTACATGTGACCTCTCGCATGAGGCATTTCACAGACATCTGTAGGAAGAATAAATAGACAAATAGGCAAAGCAGAAACCGAAATATGGAAAAGGGAAGTAAAATGTTCAGTTTCACTTAGTACAAATCATTCTCAGATCTCAGGCAGGAGCCCCAAAGTCCTGTTAGTCCAGGTTTTGTTCAACAGGCCACTTTGCACATAAAAGTAGAGTCACCCTTAAAAAGAGCAAGTCTTCACCCAGGAACGTCTCATAAATCTTTCCTTGTTGATATTTTCTCAGAGATAAATATTCTGCTTCTAGTTTTTGGACCCCAGCTGCTCCTGAGACCATCATTATATCTGAAACTGTTTCTAAATGTCAAGCGAGGTCAGGCCTGGTGGCTCACACCTGTAATTCCAGCACTTTGGAAGGCCGAGGTGGGGGAGAATCGCTTGAGCCCAAGAGTTAGAGACCAGCCTGGGCAATATGGTGAGAGCCTGTCTCTACAAAAAAAAGTTTTTAAAATTAGCCAGGTGTGGTAGCTGGCACCTATAATCCCAGCTACTTGGGAAGCTGAGATAGTATAATCGCTTGAGCCCAAGAGTTGGAGGCTGCAGTGAGCCTTGTTCACGGCACTGCACTCCAGCCTGGGGGACAGGGTGAGACCCTCTCTCAAAAAATAAAACAATAAATGTCAAGTATGACTCCCTCATGCCACATTCCTGCTCTCGCCTGTCAGAATTCCAGTCTCTTTAAAAGATGAAGACCAGAGTTATTAATGAAGCAAACCCTAAATATGCAAATCATCTCTACAGACTCCAATTCATCATTTAGTCAAAGCAGTTTGGTGTTTTTTCGGTTTTTTGTTTTCTGAAGACAGGGTCTTCCTCTGTCGCCCAGGCTGGAGTGTAGTGGTGCGATCTCGGCTCAATGTAGCCGCGACTTATTGGACTCAGGTGATCCTCTCACCGCAGCCTCCCGAGTAGCTGGGACCACAGGTGAGCACCACTACGCCCAGCTAATTTTTGTATTTTTGTGGAGACGGGGTTCTCCCTAGGTTGTCCAGGCTGGTCTCAAACTCCTGGACTCAAGCGACTCGCCTCAGTCTCCCCCAAAGTGCTGGAATTACAGGTGTGAGGCACCGCACCCGGTCCAAAGTAGCTTTTCTATTTTATATCCCCCAATTTCTAGAAGACATGAACTTTCTGATAATGGTTCCATATAAATACATGTGAACTTGCTTAGTCTGCATTGTGAGGAAGAAGTGACAGGTTTGAAGACGAAATGCCACAGAGGTCCTGCCACTCTGACAGCGATTCGCCAATGACAAAGTGAGGAGTTGCGGGTCTCGTGGGCAGCCGCCACCCCCACCGCACCGCCATGACACTCGCTCCCTTTCTCCCCGGGCTCTCCTCGCCTTCTTCCCCACGCTCATCTCTGCCTAAGCTTCTTCCTAAGCCACTCACAACGCTTCACCTCCGCTCCCAGGAGTTCTTACAACATCCTCCTCCTCACGGTGGCCCCACTTGCTGCCACGGCAAGTTTCAGTCAGGGTGGTGCCCTGCCCTAGCTGCAGACTCTGGCCTGTAAAGCCTCACTGCAGCCCCTCCGGCCTCTTCGCCCAGTCTCTCCCGGCAGCCACCTCCTCTCCAGCAGTCTTGGGTCTGAGCTTCACCCTCCTCCGCTCCCCTGGCCCTCCGCAAATCCCACCCACCCGCCTGCGTCCCATCCCCGCCCCGCCCGTCCCTCCTCTGCGAAACGCTTCCCAAACAAGTCCTCCGCAGCCGTCGTCCTCAAGACTCGTGGCGCCCGGCCCTTCTCTCCGTGGCCCCGCGCCCTCCCAAGCCTCCCGGGGCTCCGGCGCCTGTCGCTGCCCCGACTCCGCGGCCGCTCCCAGCCCACCTGCTCTCCTCAGCCAGGCGCTCCTCGCCGCCTCCGAGCTCCATTCCCGCGCCCTCCGGCCGCATCCGGGGCGGCGCCTCTTCGCCCAAGAGAGGCGCCCCTGCCGCTTCGCCCTTCAGGGCTCCCGGGGGCCCCTGGGGCCGGAGGAGGCAACTGCGGCCGGTGGGCTCCGGGTGATGCGCTACACACGGGCAGCGGCAACAGCAGCGACAGCCGCCTGGGTTGCGGCGTCTATCCCGGCCACCCCCACTTCCGGCTCCGGGGACTACAGCTCCCGGCAAGCCCTTCGAGACCAGGCCGGTTCCGCAGGCCGCGCCCTCCAATCCCAGGCCGCGCTCGCTCGCAGGGACCAGCGCCCCTCCAATCCCAGGGCGCTTCCCCGCAGGCCGCGCCCTCCACCCCAGGCCGTCCCGCAGGCCGCCCCTCCAATCCCAGGCCCTCCGCGAAGGGGCCGCGGCTCCTCCCATCCAGGCGGGTCCGCAGGGGGCCGTCCGTGGGCGCCTGTTCGATATTTCTGCTGAGGCCCCTCTCCGCATGGGGCGCTGCCCGGCAGAGCGTGTTCGTTCCATTCCCAGGCGCGCTCGCAAGGGGACCGCGCTCCTCTCAACCCCAGGCGGCTCCCAGGCGGCGGCGCCCTCCAAACCCCCAGGCCGCTCTCCACGCGTAGGCCCGTCCCCGCGCCTCCAATCCCAGGCCGCGGCTGCAGACCCCGCGCTCCTCCGTGTAGATGATGATGCGCCAGGCGGCTCCCGCAGGCCGCCGCGCCCTCCAATCCCAGGCGCGGCTCGCCAGACCGGCGCTCCTCCCAATATCCCCGTAGGGGGCGGCGTCCGCTGCTCTGCGGAGGACCCGACAGCGTCCCGTGAATTCCATGTGGCTGTGTGCGGCAGTGCTATCGACGCAGACCGCGCCTTCCTCCAACCCCAGGCAGCTCCCGCTGGCGGCGCCCTCCAACCCCCAGGCCCCTCCCGCAGGCGGCGCCCTCCAACCCCAGGCCGCTCCCGCAGGCCGCGCCCTCCAATCCCAGGCCGCGCTCGCAGACCGCGCTCCTCCAACCCCAGGCCCCTCCCGCAGGCGGCGCCCTCCAATGCCAGGCCGCGCTCGTGGACTACGCGCACTCAGTGGCTGGCTGGGCAGGCTCGCAAGCGGCGGGGGACTGTGGTCTCAGGAATCCGTGTCGGGGCGGACCCGTATTTACCCGCGTCACATGACACGCTGGGGACCGAACTCAGTCCGAGATGTAGACTAGGCAATAACGCTGATCTAATCCCGGTACGATTAACCCCACCTAGCCTGCCCTGGCCTAATGTCCGCCGCCGGTGTTTGGAGATCTCCAGCATTTAGATGAAGCGCTCACAAATAAGAGCACAGGTGCCTTTGGGATCGTGAAACAGCAGGGGAGAAAGGCTCCTGGGGGCTCTTGGAAGAGGGATGTCAACGCAGAGTTCTGAAGGCTGAGTACGGGTTAGCCAGGAGCAAGAAGAGAAGGTGGAGAGAGCGGCAACACGGCAGATAGAAGGAAGTGCTGGTTGGGGGACTGCAGGTGCTGGGTAGCCGGAGCTGGGAAGGAGCGATCAGCAGCGTGGTGTGGGCATTCTGGTGTGGGGAAACCAGATCGTGAAATGCCATTTTAAGGAGTTTGGATTGTATCCTGAAAACAATCAGCAAATCAAGTATATGCAAATCAAGAAGTGATTTGATCGAATCTGATGAGAAAACCACTTTTGACAATGTGGACAGGAGATGGGGAAGATATAACACTATATTGAGGTAAGGGTGGAAGGCTGGATAGAGGAGACTGGTCGTCCTTATGGGCGATAACCAAGTAATGGTAAGAAGTGAAGCGAACCAGTTGAAAGAAACACGTGGGCCTAGGGTTGCCAGATATTCTGGTTTCTCTTTTTTCGTTTTCAAAGACGGGGTCTCTCTCTGTCGCCCAGGTTGGGGTGCAGTGGCGCAATCATAGCTCCCTGCAGCCTGGAACTCCTGGGCTCAAGCAGTCCTCCTTCCTCAGTCTCCTGAATAGCTGGGACTACAGGTGCGAGCCACCACACCTAGCTATGATATTTGGATTTTTTAAAAGAAGCTTAAGAGCCGCATTTTTAAGCACAACTTCCAAATTTTTAAACGTTGGCAACAAATTTTTTAAACTTTCAAATTTGCACAGGCCAAACACAGTTTGTCTGTAGGCTGAAGGTGGCCCTGGAGTTGCTAGTTTGCAAACCCAGGCTTAAACTACAGCAGCGGTTGAAGAGAACAAAGAGGTTCAGATTAGAGCAATGTGAAGGCAATAGAATCAGTACTACTTTATAAAGGACTGACTGTGGCAAGTGAGGGAGAAAGAGGGATCAAGAATAACTCTGTGTAAAACTAATGACTCTATTAAAATAACCTGCCTTTTAGGTATTTTCAAACTTAAGAAAAGTGTTTTGGCAATTAAAAATGAAATGAAAGAGCCTCTTAAAGCAATTTATTATTTCATTTAGGTTAAAAAATACTCTTTCAAACTTGCTCATTTTCCTACTAAACGATTATACTTTTTAAGAAAGGGGCAATATTACTCATTGGGATTTCTCTACCTTCTTGTGTTTCTTCTCTTTTGGAGACGCAGTCTTGCTCTGTCACCCAGGCTGGGGTGCAGTGGCGCTACCACAGCTCAAGGCAGCCTCAACCTCCTGGGCT
Source organism: Rhinopithecus bieti (assembly GCF_001698545.2). Taxonomy (NCBI): domain Eukaryota; kingdom Metazoa; phylum Chordata; class Mammalia; order Primates; family Cercopithecidae; genus Rhinopithecus; species Rhinopithecus bieti. The sequence continues at coordinate 153,686 of NW_016830431.1, forward strand.
CAAGCGGATCCTCTCACCTCAGCCTCCCAAGTAGCTGGGACCACAGGCAGTGCCACTATGTCCAGCTAATTTTTTTTTTTTCTTTTAATGTTTGGTAGAGACAGGGTCTCACTATGTTGTCTAAGCTGGTCTCAAATTCCTGGGCTCAAGCAATCCTCCTGCCTCAGTCACCCAAAGAGTACTGGGATTACGGGCATGAAGCACCATACCTGGCCTTACTTCTAGTTCTATAAATGTATGACCTTTATTTTTTGGCATACAGTATAATCCCAAATTAACACTATATGATTATTTATCTAATTTTTTGAGACAGAGTTTCACTCATTGCCTAGACTGGAGTGCAATGGTGTGATCTCGGCTCATGGCAGCCTCCGCCTCCCAGGTTCAAGCGATTCTCCTGCCTCAGCCTCCCAAGTAGCTGGGATTACAGGCATCCGCCACTATGTCCGGCTAATTTTGTATTTTTTAGTAGGGACAGGGTTTCTCCATGTTGATCAGGCCAGTCTCAGGTGGTCCACCCACTTCGTCCTCCCAAAGTGCTGGGATTACAGGCGTACTAAAAAGTACAAAAAAAATTAGCCGGGCATGGTGGCAGATGCCTGTAATCCCAGCTACTCAGGAGGCTGAGGCAGGAGAATTGCTTGAACCTGGGAGGCAGGGCTTGCAGTGAGCCAAGATCGCGCCACTGCATTGCAGCCTGAGCGATAAGGGCGAGACTTCGTCTGAAAAAGGGGGGGAAAGAAAAAAAAGGCCAGGCGCGATCGCTCATGCCTGTAATCCCAGCACTTTGGGAGTCCGAGGCGGGTGGATCACGAGGTCAGGAGATCGAGACCATCCTGGCTAACACGGTGAAACCTCATCTCTGCTAAAAATACAAAAAATTAACCGGGTGTGGTGGCGGGCGCCTGTAGTCCCAGCTACTCAGGAGGCTGAGGCAGGAGAATGGCGTGAACCAGGTAGGTAGAACTTGCCGTGAGCCAAGATTGCACCACTGCATTCCAGCCTGGGTGACAGAGCGAGACTCCGTCTCAAAAAATAATAATAATAATAAATAATAAATAAATAAATAAAATAAAGGCAATCAGCTCTATCAGGAGATCCTAGGGGCCAGAAGCGGTGGCTCACGCCTGAAATCCCAACACTTTGGGAAGCCCAGGCAGGCAGGTCACTTGACATCAGGAGTTTGAAACCACCCTGGCCAACATAGTGAAACCCTGTCTCTACTAAAAATACAACGAAAAAGTAGCCAGGTGTAGTGGCACACACCTGTAATCCCAGCTACTTGGGTGGCTGGGGCATGAGAATCGTTTGAACCTGGGAGGTAGAGGTTGCAGTGAGCAATAGATTCTGCTGCCTCAGCCTCCTGAGTAGCTGGGATTATAGGCGGGTGCCACCATGCCCGGCTAATAAACCCCTTCTTTATGATTCCATTGCTTTGTTATATAATTTCTTTGCATCTATCTATATTCCTAAAATATGTATATGCTTAACATTTTTAGGCTTTAATTTTATAAAAGGGGTGTCAAGCTATATTTATTCTTTGGAGCCGTTTTGCTTAATCTTATAAGACTCATTCATGTTGTATGTCACTAGATCACTGTAGTTCATTGATTTCAACTGCTGTATATTAGTCCATTGTAAGAATGTACCGCTGTTTTTTCATGCTCTATCCCATTGATAGGCATTAGGGTTTTGCTGTGCTAAACAGTGCTGCTAAGAACATTCTTGTACATATCTGTCTCCTCTTGTATATAAGCAAGAATTTCTCACATACCTGGGAATGGAATTGCTGGGTCATAGGGTTATTGTCATAGGGTTTTTATTTGGAGCAGTGGGTTTAAGGTGCATAGTTTTAAAAATAATTGGTTATTAAATTATAACTAGTTCTAGTCAGTTATTTAAAATAACTAATTAATGAACTAAATGAAAGTGGACTGGTCAGGTGTGGTGGCTCACGCCTATAATCTCAGTATTTTGGGAGGCTGAGGTGGGAGGATCGCTTGACGTCAGAAGTTCGAGACCAGCCTGGTCAACAAAGCGAGACCCTGTTGCTATAAAAAAATGTAAAACTGCCGGGCGCGGTGACTCACGCCTGTAATCTCAGCACTTTGGGAGGCCGAGGCGGGTGGATCACTTGAGGTTGGGAGTGAGACCAGCCTGACCAACATGGAGAAACCCTGTCTCTACTAAAAATACAAAATTAGCTGGGCATGGTGGTGCATGCCTGTAATCCCAGCTACTTGGGAGGCTGAGGCAGGAGAATTGCTTGAATCCAGGAGGCAGAGGTTACAGTGAGCCAAGATCGTGACATTGTACTCCAGCCTGGGCAACAAGAGTGAAACTCCGTCTCAAAATAAATAAATAAAATAGAAAAAAGAAAATGGAGCATGCATGGAAAATAATAAGAGTATATCATGAACCAAGGATTATGATTAATCCAATTTCATGCATCTGAGGTCCAAATACAAAAAAATGCCAAATATGCCAAACTAGCATTAGGGTTAGGGTTCTATGTTATCTACATTATCTCAAAAGGTAAGCATCATTCTTTACCCCTTTGCTTTTCAGAGTAGAATTTTTTTTTTCTTCTTTTTGAGACAGGGTCTCACTCTGTCTCCCAGGCTGGAGTGTGATCACAGCTCCCTGCAGCCTCAACCTCCCAGGCTCAGGTGATCCTCCCACCTCAGCCTCCTGAGTAGCTGGGACTACAGGCATGTGCCACCACACCCAGCTAGTTTTTGTATTTTTAGTAGAGATGGAGTTTCATCATGGTGGCCAGGCTGGTCTTGAACTCCTGACCTCAAGTGACCTGCCCATCTCAGCCTCCCAAAGTACTGGGATTACACGTGTGAGCCACTGCACACAGCCCTTAGAAATAGATTCTAAAGAGTCATAATTTCTGCAACTTCCTCTCAAATTGTCTAACAACAACTAATAGTATCTATCTCTCTACAGAGAGAAAGCAAATGTGGCAAAACATTAATAATTGGTGAAGTAGAGGATATATGGGTATTCATTGCGCTATTTTTGCAACTTTTCTCTAGATTTGCAAGTTTAAAAAATAGTCAAGGTTCTGCTTTCATGGAGACCTAAAAAAATAGTCAACGATCTCAGTATGGTTTTGTTTTCTTACGACTATATCCTGCTAAATATAACAAAAATTTTAGTGTTTCACATGGACTTTTTTTTATCTTGTAATGATTAATTTTAAAGATAGTTTAAAAGTAATGTATGTTTTCCCCATAGGTAGCATTTCTAAAAGTCTTTTAAGCCAATTTTGCCAACTGACCAATTCACTGACTTTACCAAATTTACTAATTTACCAAAATTCTTTTTCTATTAGGCATATATAAAGCTTATAGCAGTTCATCTGATGAGATGATTTTAAAAGCTTTTGAAGAGTTTTGCCCAGTTTTAATTACTTGGCTTTAATTCTGTCTTTACAGCAACATTTCCATCCCCTCTAAGCATTTAGTAGTGATTCATTTATTCAATTATATAGGAACCGGCCGGGCACGGTGGCTCACACCTATAATCCCAGCACCTTGGGAGGCCGAGGCGGGCAGATCACTTGAGGTCAGGAGTTCAAGACCAGCCTGGCCAACATGGTGAAATCCTGTCTGCTAAAAATTACCTGGGCGTGGTGGTGTGCACCCATAATCCCAGCTACCTGGGAGACTGAGGCAGGAGAATCCCTTGAACCCGGGAGGCGGAGGTTGCAGTGAGCCAAGATCCCACCACCGCCCTCCAGAGGTTGCACCACTGCGCTCCAGAGATCCCACCACTGCGCTCCAGAGATCCCACCACTGCACTCCAGAGATCCCACCACTGCAACAGCAAGATTGTCTCAAAAAAAAAAAAAAAATATAATAATTATTATATTATATATATATAGGAACGCTTTTACCCATGAACAATGGATAAAATGTGCCATTTTAATGTTAAAATGAAAATTTTAAAATCTTATTTCTAAGCCAAGCATCTGTAATCCCAGCACTTTAGGAGGCCGAGACAGGCGGATCATTTGAGGTCGGAAGTTTGAGGCCAGCCTGGCCAATATGGTGAAACCCCATCTCTACTAAAAGTATAAAAATCAGGTGGGTGTGGTGGCCGTGCCCATAATGCCAGCTACTCGGGAGGCTGAGGTGGGAGAATCACTTGAACCTGGGAAGCGGAGGTTGCAGTGAGCCGAGATCGTGCCATTGCACTCCAACCTGGGTGACAAAGTGAGACTCTGTCTCAAAAAAAAAAAAAAAAAAAAAAAAAAATCTTATTTCTAGACTGAGCAAATCCTTAATCCAGTTGACAAATGTTCAGTTTGTCCCTGCCCCGGCTTCCTGCTGAATAAAGCTGCACAGAAGGGACCCTCTGCTGCATGAAGACTGTCAGCACTTGAGTGGCTGCTGTGTGCAAGACGCTGTGCTTTAGTCTCCCCTGGCCTGGGCTCCTCATCCCAGAGCAGGGAACCTGAGGGGCAAAGAGAGAAGAGGCCTGGGAGAAGGAGGAATGCGTGAAGATCCATGACCCTAGAATTCTGGCTCCCTGGGCCTTCCTGGACTGCAAATCTATCCAGTACAAATTGAGGATATCTTTGAAAAACAAAGTTTTATGTAAATGGGGGGAATTTGGCACTGTATGTAAATTTGTTTAGCTCTGGAAAATGCCACAGTTGGTCATTCAGTGATTCAATCTAGACTCCCTGGTGGTCAAGATTCCTGGCTTCCCCAAGGAGGGCAAGACCTAATAAGCTGAGAGGCCCCACCCCTGAGTCCAGGAAGAATTCCCCTTCAAGTTCCCCTGTCCACCCAGAGCAGGTTCCCCAGTTACACAGAACTGATGCTCAGGGACTTAGTGGCCAGTAGTGCTCCTTTAAACTGGCTAGCTGAGGCTGACGGGCTCCTCCGGAGCTCTTGAGTTTCTTCAGGGCAGCAGCTATGCCTGCAGCCCTGTCTGTCATGTTCTCTGCAGCGTCCCCAGCATCTAGCACGGTGTCTTGCACATAGTAGCAACTCGAACTCGGTTGAATGAACAAATAAATGAACAAACAAATTTTGAGATTAAAAGGCAGAAGACTAGAACAGAAAAAGTTTACAACAAAGGAAAAGGGCAACACAGAAGAGGGACAGAAAGCTACTGCGAAGTGGCAAAGAAAAGCTGCTGCGGCAGAAGGCAGTAGCAGATGGGGTAGAATGGAAAAAATTGAACAGGAAAGAGAAGAAAAACTGTAGTGTATATATAAGTAGTTTAACAGAACTATTAATTAGCTATTGTTTATTAATAACTAACATTGGCCAGGCATGGTGGCTCACGCCTGTAATCCCAACACTTTGGGAGGCCGAGGCAGGTGGATCACGAGGTCAGGAGTTCAAGAACAGCCTGGTCAACATGGTGAAAGCCCGTCTCTACTAAAAATACAAAAGTTAGCTGGGCGTGGTGGCAGGCGCCTGTAGTTCCAGCTACTTGGGAGGCTGAGGAAGAGAACTGCTTGAACCCAGGAGGTGGAGGTTGCAGTAAGCCAAGATCGTGCCACTGTACTGCAGCCTGTGTGATAGAGCGAGACTCCATCTAAAAAATAAATTTAAAAAATAACTAATATTAGCTAATAGTTATATCTAATACATAATATCTAGTATCATACAATATAAATTATACCATACTCCTTTAATATACCAGTATAATACATATTGCATCAGTATGATTTCTAGATAATCCTCTTTTGAAAAGCAAAAGAGTTAACATAAGAAACAGACAAATAAATTATGAGGAAAGGAAATTACATACCAGTGTCACTCATGAAAAAACAAAATTCTTGGCAAAATATTAGCAAGTCAAATCCAACAATATGTAAAAAGGATAATACACCATGACCAAGTAGGTTTATCCCAAAAATGCAATATTTGGAACATCAACATTCAAAAACAAAGAAAATCAACATTCAAAATTTGATAGTCAATGTCATTCACCATGTTAATAAATTTTACAAGAAAAACCTTTTGATAATCTCTAGATACAGAAAAAGCATCAGCTAAAACTTGGCATTTATTTGTGATTAACTCTCAGCAAATCAGGAGTAGAAGGGAACTTCCTCAACCTAATAAAGGGCATCTGTAAAAAATTAGCACCATACTTAATGGTGAAAGACTAAACGCTTTTCCTCTGGGGTTGGGAACAAGGCAGAGATGTTCACTTTCATTGCTCCAATTAAACATGATACTAGGGTCCCTAGTCAGTGCAATAAGGCAAGAAAAAGAAAAGGCATGCAGATGAAAAACAATTATGCTATGTGAAGTAATCCAGTTAAAAACTATATACTGTATGATTCCATTTATTTAAAATACCAGAAAATGCAAATTAATCTACAGCAACCGAAAACAGATCAGTAGTTGCCTAGATAGTAGGTGGGGGGTAAGGATTACAAAAGTGAGCAAGAAAACTTTAGAAAATAATGAATATATAATGATATTTATTATTCAGATTATGGTAGTGTTTTCACAGGTATATATCCTGTACACCTGTGTAAACTGCATACTTTCAGTGTGTGTCTTTTATTATCAAATATATCTCAAAGCTAAGAAAAGGGTGATTTAGGCCAGGTGCGGTGGCTCACGCCTGTAATCCCAGCACTTTGAGAGGCTGAGGTGGGCGGATCACGAGGTCAAGAGATCGAGACCATCCTGGCCAACATGGTGAAACCCCATCTCTATTGAAAATATAAAAATTAGCTAGGTGTGGCGGCAGGCGCCTGTAGTCCCAGCTACTCAGGAGGTTGAGGCAGGAGAATCGCTTGAAACCGCAGGAAGGCAGAGGTTTGCAGTGAGGTGAGATAGCGGCCCATTGCACTCCAGCCTGGGCCAACAGAGCAAAACCCGTCTCAAAAAAAAAAAAAAAAAAAAAAAAAGGCCGGGCGCGGTGGCTCAAGCTTAATCCAGCACTTGGGAGGCCGAGACGGCGGTCACGAGGTCAGGAGATCGAGACCATACTGGCAACACGGTGAAACCTCTCTACTAAAAATAGCAAAAAATAGCCCGGGCGAGGGTGGCGGCGGCCTGTAGTCCCAGCTTACTCGGAGGCTGGAAGGCCCAGGAGAAATGGGTGAACCGGGAGGACGGAGCTTGCTGGAGCTGAGATCCTGGCCACTGCACTCCAGTCCTGGGTGACAAGAGCGAGACTCCGCGTCTCAAAAAAAAAAAAAAAAAAAAAGGCAAATCAAACCAATAAAAAGTTAAGGGGTGAAGTGTCTAAGAGTTGTGCTTACTACCTTTGAAGAACTGTAGATTTCTGTGCACATTATGAAAAAGGAGCCAGAAAGTGTTAACAGAAAACGATGAGGTTGAGCTGGTCGCGGTGGCTCACGCCTGTCGCCTGTAATGCCAGCACTGTGGGAGGCCGAGGTGGGTGGATCACTTGAGGTCAGGAGTTCGAGACCAGCCTGACCAACATAGTGAAATGCTCTCTCTACTAAAAATACAAAAATTAGCTGGGTGTGGTGCTGTGTACCTGTAATCCCAGCTACAGGGGAGGTTGAGGAAAAGAATTGCTTAAACCCAGGAGGCGGTGGTTGCAGTGAGATCGTGCCACTGTACTCCAGCCTGGGCAACAGAGTGAGATTGTCTCAAAACATGAAAGAAAGAAAGAAAAGTATGAGGTTGAGAAGGTTGCCAGATTTAGCAAATAAAATAAAATATAAGACTCCTAGTTGAACCTGAATTTCAGTTAAACAAATGTCAACCTTCAATAATGAGATTCAGAAAATATGACTAAGTATAGAGTTTACTGCAGCACAAACCTTGAGGACAGCCATCCAGAAACACGATTCCAAAGGAATGGGGTCAGTGCTCCAGAGTGAGGAGGCTAAGATTTCACTTATATAGGCAGAAACAGTTATAACGATTTGATTAGTATAACTTGCTACGTTCCAAGAAAGATTCCTTTAATATTCTGTGAGGGGGTATAATGTTCTGAGGGGTCTTATCTCTGGCACTCCTCAATCATTCCAGATCACTTCCAGGAAAAAGCAGAAGTTACAACTGCATGCTGCTGGATGCATGCCACGTAGCCACATCCCTCTCAAGGCTCAGAATAATTTCAAGTTTCAACAGCCTTAAGTTTGAATTATTTTATTTCACACAATGAAATGATTCTCTGTTGTAAATATATCCTAAATATTACATGAAACTTACTGTAGTAAAAAAAAAAATAATAATCACTGTTTATCTGAAACCTGGGACATATTTGTACTAAACAATTGTCCATTGTGTATCTGAAATTCAAATTTAGCTGGCCCTGCATTTTATCTGGCAATCCTGGATATTGTTTTACCTACATTGTGTGAAACGAAGTCTTTTAAAAGGGCAGCTTCTTGGATTCCATGTTTGTTTTGACTTAGGTGAAGCTGCAGAACTGCTGCACACAGACAAAGGCTGAACGCCCTGTCCAGCACAGGGCCTTATTCGCAGTAGGTGCTGGATATTCTTTGCTCCTCAAGCTGTGTGAAGATAGGGTGTGCATCCGTCTTGCTCACCACTTTTTTTTTTTTTAATCCCCAGGTCCTATTACGATGCCTGACGCTCAATAAATATATGATTAAATGAATAGCTACCTCTCCTGCCCCAAAAAATTGCAGGGTTGACCTTTTAGCCCTAGCCCTTGTGGTTGGCTGATGGACTTCTTGGACAGGACCCAGTTCTGATTTCTTGGCTTGTCTTCCTCTTTGTTTTCACTGTGTGTGTCTCGGTTGCTATTTTGTTCTGTTTTGTGTATAAAAAGACCTACCATTACCCACAATGCTTCACTCTTGCTTTCTTGCCTTTCCCTCTGGAATTTGGGGATTGCTCCTAGGCCCCAAGACTCTCAGCCCTTGGGGAAACCTGAAAGTCTGAAGCACAGCAGCTAGGACTGTTTAATGAAATACTGCAGCATGGCCTGTTGCACTATAGAGACTGAGGATAAGGCTTTGGTGTGGGGGAGAAGATCAGGAGAAAAGACAATCTTTTTTTTTTTAAGACGGGGTCTCACTATATCGCCCAGGCTGGTCTCGTACCCCTGGGCTCAAGTGATCCACCTACCTCAGCCTCCCAAAGTGTTGGGATTACAAGCGTGAGCCACCGCACTCGGCTGAGAATCTTTATTATATTAGTGGTAGGGAGGATTTTATACATTTGGGATTTTTATCTGTCCTATAAATACCTGAAGTACAAAATGCCTCTAAACTCTTAACTGCATTAATTTTCTTCCATAAAATTAAGAACTTAACCTAAGGATCGTCTCTGTAGTTTACTCCCACAAATGAGTAAAGATTGTAGAAGTTATTTCTAGTGAGAGAAGGCGAATGTGGAGAAAAATGACTTGTGCTTAGAGGATTTTGAAACTGGAAGGAATTGAATAACTTAGTATACTTTTCATACTATTATTCTTTTTTCTGGTTTTGAAGATGTGTGTGAGGTCCAGAGACTCCCAAAATCATACAGTGAATGACTCAAGTAAGTGAAAAAGTATCACTCAATGAAACTCAGGTCTGGGCCCACAACCCACTTTCTCTAGTGTTTTTTTTTTTTTTTTTGAGATGGAGTCTCACTCTGTCACCCAGGCTGGAGTGCAATGGCACGATCTCGGCTCACTGCAACCTCCGCCTCCCAGGTTCAAGCGATTCTCCTGCCTCAGCTTCCCAAGTAGCTAGGATTACAGGTGCCCACCACCACGCCTGGCTTATTTTTGTATTTTTTAGTAGACGGGGTTTCACCATGTTGGTCAGGCTGGCCTCCATCTCCTGACCTCATGATCCACCCACCTTGGCCTCCTAACGTGCTGGGATGACAGGCATGAGCCAGTTTCTCTAGATTTTAGCAGTCCAGACAGGTGAGGTGGCTTCAGGGTGAGAAAGTAGTAAAATCAAGCACATAATGCTAAGAACATACATGATATTCTCCTTGACATGCCAAATATTGTTCTTGAGTTTCTGAGTCCAAACTTTCCTCCACCATTGAAGTTTCTTGTGCTCCTTGATAGGTAGGTGTGTGGTTCACTCTTCCTATATTGTTAAGTCTTTGTCATGAGAATAAAAGAGACAACTTGACCTTTGAGAATAAGATGTTATTTAGAATATTCCCAAAAGCCTAGTAAAAATCATACATTTCCCCAAGATAAGACTACTAGGCTTACAAAAAAGTCATGGTGCTTTGATTTCAGCTGGAAACATAATCTGTGTGAAGACTCCTGGTTTTATCCATGCTACATATACAGGAAACGTTTTCATTTACTTTTATTGTTAAGGTGACCGCAAAATTGTCGCTGCCAAGCTTTGCTTTAAATTTAGGCATGGAAAGGAGAGCTGGAATAGCTGGCTTTAATTTTTAAGTGTGACATGCATCAGAAATATTTTAAAACATGGGATCCCCAAGCAAAAAATAGTAAATGTGTCATTGGTGTTGAAGTTGGAAGCCACATGACATTGTGACATGACTGAATTAAGCAGAGGCTACTGTGGTTTCGAGATGGCTCGTTTCTATGCTAAAGGAATTTTTGCACTTTACGAATTGGAGAGGAGAAAGGCCACAGAGATTTCTAGGTGGACAGAATGCATCTGGTGTTGTCCTTAGATGTAAATATCCGAGATAGTTTCAAGCTGTTGTGAGGATGGTATAACCTAAATGCTTCCACATAAACGCAGTTACTTCAGGGAAGGCCAATGAGGTAAGAAGGGAGGGAAATAAGGAAAAAAGTTATCATGCAGGAATTCATCAAATATTAAGTCGTTTTCCCGTAGGAATGATTAAAAAGCAAACGAACCCCTTCTATCCATTCCCAATGCAAATGAATTAGAGGAAAATGCAGCTGCCTCAACAGAGGTACTTACCCCTCCCAAGGGAAGCTGAGGTCTCATTAGGGTAGTAAACACCGTGCCAAATGTTTTGAGAGTGCCGATTGAGAGATGGTACAGATACGGGAAACGTTAGCATTTACTTTGGATGTTAAGGTGACGCAGGGACCGTCACTGCAGCGCTTGCTCTGCGTTCAGATGCGGCAGCTCAGCGCAGCTGTAGGTGGAGGAGCGTGCCAGGGAGAGGGGAGCTGGGATGCGGCTGCGATCTACGCTCGCAGGGGTCTGTCCTGCCTCCGAGGCTGCACTGCAGTGGGCGTGCAAGGCTCGCGTGTACCGAAGTACAGGGGACCTGTCTGCAGCAGGAGGGACTCGAAGGACACGGAGGATTATGAGATCACTGAAGGCACACGATTCAGAGGCGCTCGCGGTCTAGCTCCCCCAATTTGGGCGGAAAGTCGAGCTGCTCACAACGGCGGTCCTCGCGAGCGCCCAGCGCAGCGGCTGCAATGCCTCGTCCGGTCCTGCGAGGGCCGCTAGGAGCGAGTCACGGCGCGGGGCCGCTCTGGTCGCCCGCGAGCGTCGGTGGCCCCGCCCCGCCCGCAGCCGCGGGTGGAGGGTGAGGGGCCTAGTTGGACCGAGTTGGAGTGCGGGGGAGGGCGCGGGTGGAACCAGGCGGCGCGGTTTGTGGGGGCAGGGGTGGCCGGCCGCAGTTGCCGCGGAGTTTTCTCGCTGGTGGGCGGACCCGAGCGGAGGCCCCGAGGAGAGCTGGGAGCGCAGGCTGGACGCCAGGTGCCCGGCGGGACCGCGAGGGACCCGGGCGTCCCCTCGGCCGCGGCGGTCGGAGGAGGGGCTGTGGGGGCGGGGACCGGGGCGCGGCGGGCCCGAAGGTTCGGAGGGTCGCGGGGGGCGTCTCTTCTCCCCCGAGGGGGCTACGGCTCGCCGCCCGCCGGCTCTTTGTGAGGACGGGTCCGCGGGTTTCCCCGGAGCGCGTTCGCGGTGGGCGTTATCGGGGAGCCAGGGGAATGGTCCGACCGACCGTGCCCTCGGAAGAAGGACCTGTGAGAGCCCGGCCGGGCTGCGATCGGTTGAACCAGGGCTTCCGGAGCTTTCCCTGGTCGCCGGGCGTTCCAGGCCGGCGCTGGCCCTGGCTGCCGGGCGCGACTCTCGGGGCCACCTCCGGCCGCGGCCCCGGAGCGTGTGTCAGAAAGGAAGCGGCGCTCGGCCGCCTGGGGGATGTTGTTGTGTATTGAGCGCTGCTAGAAAAGCACAGTCTCCCTCTCCAGGCCTCAGAGATAGCTCGTGGGGGAAATGCAGAGATCTTTGAAGGAGAGATTGCTGTGGCTCGCCGAGAAGCCAGGTCAAGCGTGGGGCTCTTGAGCGTATCTACGGGCTGGCGTGGTTTCTTGACGATTATATAAAAGCAGGGGGTTGTTGATTCCTTTAAAATTCAGCCCTAACGCTACCCAGGCACCAGCCGCTGTGGTCAGCTTAGCTGGGCTAAAAGTACGGACATTTCTGTCGGGATTCGGTGGCGTTGGGTGTAAGTCAGCTCTGCCAGCTCTTCGGCCGGCAGCTTTTCGGCTATTTGAAAAGTACCTGACTAGTGGATTCCGAGGCGTACCGTTTCCCAGGATGGTCTTTGGGGTAATAACCGTCTGGGACACCTTCTTTCGGTTGTCATTTCTTCCTATTTGTCTTGTGTGTCTTTTGTTGTGGTTTATCTGGTGGAACATTTTTGGTTCCAGGTGAGATGAGAACTGTTGGTTTCTAGGATTGCCACAGTCAATATGTGAATTTAAGCAAATGATCAGAAATAATAGGTTTGGCCTCAAGTCTTGCCTTGCTGCTGGTTAGTAGTGAGCTTGTAAAGAAATGAGAAAGCCGGGGCTGGGCGCGGTGACTCAAGCCTGCAAGCCCAGCCCTTTGAAGGCAGAGGCGGGCAGATGGCTTGAGTCCAGGAGTTTGAGACCAGCCCGGGCAACAAGGTGAAATCCCGTGTCTACTAAAAATACTAAAATTAGCCGGGCGTGGTGGCCGCGTGCCCGTAATCCCAGCTAAGGCATGAGAATAGCTGGAACCCGTGGGCGTAGGTTGCAATGAGCCGAGATTGCGCCACTACGCTCTAGCCTGGGCTGTAGAGAGACCCTGTCCGCCCCCCCCCCCCAAATGAGAAACCTTTTGAGGTAAGGCCAAGAAATAATGTAATAATGAATATTTATATATTTATTGAGTGCCTACTACCTACCAGGTCCTGTACTAAGCATTTTATGCATTAACTCAGTTTATCCTCATAATAACTCTGTGAGGATTGTACTTCTAGCAGAAGATCGAGAGCATGGAACCCAGAACCACAGTGTCTCAGTTCAGGTCCTGGACCAAGCATTAAATTAAATTAATTAATTAATTATTTGAGACGGAGTCTCGCTCTGTTGCCCAGATTGGATTGCAGTGATGTGATCTCGGCTCACTGCAACCTCCGCCTCTCGGGTTCCAGCGGTTCTTCTGCTTCAGCTTCCTGAGTAGCTGGGATTACAGGCGCCCACCACCACTGATGGCCGGCTAATTTTCCTATTTTTAGTAGAGACAGGGTTTCACCATGTTGGCCAAGCTGGTCTCTAACTCCTGACCTCAGGTGATCTGCCCACCTCGGCTTCCCCTACAGGCGTGAGCCACCGCACCCGGCCAGCATTTTGTATATTAACTCAGTTTATCCTTATGATAAGTCTGGAAGGGTTGTACTCCTAGTGATTGACAGCGTGGAATCCAGATCCACATTGTCTCAGTTCAGGTCCTGCCTCTGCCACTTTGTAGCCATGTAACCGTGGGCAGATGATTTCCCAGTGCCTCATCTGTAGAAAGGTGATAGTAATTAGTATTTATCACATAGGGTTGCTGAAAACATTTAACGAGTCAGAAAGCATATGTGAACTGCTTAGAACAGGACCTGGTATACAGCACTGTATTTTTCTACATACACTATATATGTGTGTGTGTCTGTATATATGCCTTTTTCTTTTTTTTTTTTTTTTTTTGAGGCGGAGTTCTCGTCTCTGTCAGCCCGGGCTGGAAGGCAGGGCCGGATCTCAGCTTCACTGCAAGCCCGCCTTTCGGGTACGCATCTCCTGCCTCAGCCTCCCAGTAGGCTGGGACTACAGGCCCCGGCCGCCACCTCGCCAGCTAGTTTTTGTATTTTTATAGAGCGGGGTTTCACCGTGATTAGCCAGGATGTCGATCTCCTGACCTCAGTGATCGCGCTCCGTCCTCGGCCTCCTCAAAGTGCGGGGATTACAGGCTGAGCCACCGCGGCCGGCCTTATATGCCTTTGTCTAGCATACCACTATAATGGGTGTCTGCATGTATGGCTTTATTTTTAACATAACGCCCTATATATAATGGATATGTCTATATAGGCCTTTATTTTCGCACATACAGCTATGAATGTGTTGTGTATATATGGCATTATTTTATACATACACGGAACTATATGTGATGTCTGATAATGGCTTTATTTTATAGCATTACATTATATATATGTGTATGTCTGTTAATATGGCTTTGTTGTTTTATACACTAGCACTATGTAATTGTTTGTATGTCGTGTATATGCCTTTTGTTATATTTATTTTTTTTTGAGATGAGTCTCGCTCTGTCAGCCCAGGCTGGAGTGCAGTGCCGGGATCTCAGCTCACTGCAAGCCCGCCTCCGGTTCACGCCATTCTCTCTGCCCTCAGGCCTCCCGAGTACCGGGGACTACGGTCGCGCCGCCACCTCGCCCGGCTAGTTTTTTTAGCTTTTTAGTAGAGAGCGGGTTCACCCGTGGTAGACCAGGATTCTCGATCTCCTGACGCTCGTGAATCCGCACGCCTCGCCTCCCAAAGTGCTGGGATTACGGCTTGAGCCACCCGCGGCCGCCCCCTTGGTTATTTTATACATACACTTTAATATATGTGTGTATGTCTGTATATATGCCTTTGTTGTTTTTATACTACACTGTATATATGTGTGCATATCTGTATATATGGCTTTATTTTTATACTACACTATATATGTGTGTATGTCTGTATATGGCTTTTTATACACGCTATATATGAGTGTATGTCTATATATGGCTTTGTTATTTTTATACACACACTATATATATGTGTGTATGTATGTATATATGCCTTTGTTATTTGTTGTTTTTCCATTTTATAGAAATCTGAGGCATAGAGAAATTAAGTAACTTGCTCCAAGTCATACGAGGTAGTTAAGTGGTAGTGCCAGGATTTCAGTCTGGTTCTAGAGCCTCAAACTGTTTTACACCTAGATTTCTTAAGTTTCTGCGTTTCCTGTTTGCTTTTTTGTATGTGTTTTGTTTGATGATTAGTACGTTCAAGTGAAGAAAATCGGGGGGTAGTTCTCTTGGAGGTAGCAATGAAGTGCTGTGGAGAGCTGAAACAGCTTGATCTCTTTCTTTCCCCCAGGAACATACAGCAATCTCTCTATTGCGTTTTAGTGAGAGTTTTACAGAAATGGGGTGAAGAGATGATCGTCTATCTTAGACAGTTATTATGCTTTGTGAATGTTTAATCTTACCAGGTTTGCAGAGGTTTTAGAACCAGATTTTTTTGTTTTAAATCATGGCTTTGCCAGATGTATATGAATTTCATATAGAGTATCGAGTTTACCAATAGCTGCCCTCATGGTTCAATTTCTTAATTTGAAAATGGGTGTCATGATGATACTGTTTCATAGGATTGTTGTGAATTAAATGAATACATGTCAGAACTGTTGGTACTAACATTACTAATGCCTGTACTGTAGTACTTACTACCACCACTACTGTTGCTGCTATTACTATCACCATGTATATTCCCCTAGTGCTAGGGGAGAAACTTAAAATAGCCCATTGTAAGGATTTTTTTTTTTTTAATTCTGATACCTAGGTATCTATTCATTGGGCAGGAGAAAGCCATTTTCTTTTTTTAGATTGAGAGAAGTCCCTCGGCCGTGGTAGCTCATATGACTTATTTGGAGATATAGGTAGTAAAATGTTGAAATGTGAAATGTAATTTTGTATTTAATATGCTCTGCTACTTCTGATTTTTAGTTATATTTAGACTTTATATGCTGTATTTTATTTTATTTACTTATTTTTTCAGACGGAGTCTTGCTCTGTCGCCCAGGCTGGAGTGCAGTGGCACGATCTCATCTTACTGCAAGCTCCGCCTCCCGGGTTCACGCCATTCTCCTGCCTCAGTCTCCCAACTAGCTGGGACTACAAGCACCCACCACCACGCCTGGCTAATTTTTTGTATTTTTTTTAGCAGACATGGGGTTTCACTGTGTTAGCCAGGATGGTCTCGATCTCCTGACCTCATGATCTGCCCACAGCCTCCCAAAGTGCTGGGATTACAGGCGTGAGCCACCGCGCCCGGCCCATATGCTGTATTTTAAGATTAACTTTGTGAGTCAGCATTGTACTTTGCCTCTTTTTTTTTAATGCTCCCCAGACCAAATTCATTTTTTTGATTTACTCTCGAGGCTTGAGATTTTAGACTTTTGATGAAGCGTAAGTAGCACTTTGTTAAAGGAAAGCAGTGTCTCGTAAAGAGTGTCTTCCTAAGTATTCGCTTGATGCTTGTTGAGATGCGTGTTTATATATCTGATCTTCATGAGACCTTTTAATTTTTTACAAAAGTTTTTGAGTGCCCTTAATTTTGATGAACTATGAACTCTTTCGCAGTTGGACATTAATTTTAAGAAGACAACTAAACACTTTGGGGAGATTTGAGATATTTTATGTGAATATTTGAGTGTAATTAAGAGTCTTAAAGATTAGAGATGGGTTGGGTAGAACAGTAATATATTACAAAGGACCTTCAAGTTATATTTCCTTCTCTGACTTCTGGAAAGGACTAATTATAGTGACAAAAAAATTTGCAGTTCTTAATTAGGTTTTGTAGAGTCTTTATTAAGAAGTTGTTGACTGTATGCAATTTCATTTGTTTTATTTGCTTTCTCCAATTACCAATAAACTTGAAATTAGGACTGTGGAGAAAAATGTGTGATGTGTCGGTGTGTATATATATATACTATACCTATATATTTTTTCTTTTTTTTTTTTTTTTTTTTTGAGAGACAGTCTTGCTCTGTTGCCTAGGCTGGAGTGCGGTGGCATGACCATGGCTCACTACAGCCTCGAGCGCTTGAGCTCAAGGAATTCTCCCGCCTCAGCCTCCCGAGTAGTTGGGGCACGCGCCACTGAGTACTGAGTACCACGGGCACGCACCATCATGCCTGGCTAATTTTTGAAAATTATCTGTGGAGATGAGGTTGTGCTGTGTTGCCCAGGTTGGTCTTGAACTCTTGGGCTGAAGCAGTTTCCCATCTCACCTCCCAAAGTGCTGGGATTGCAGGCATGTGCCACTGTGCCCAGCTGGATATTTCTTAAAGGAGTATGTTTGGCTTCTAGTAACCTCTTTTAACAGATATAAATGGGAATCTGGAGTACATTTCATTTTCTGGTCTTCGGCTTGTTCTGTTGTGGTATTTTTGTTTGTGAATTACCTTGGGGCAGTTTGGTAGTATGTTTGGAAGCAATGAGGCTCAGATCCATGTAGAAAGAAAAGTAAGGTAACCTCGAAGTACTTTGCTAGAGGTGAGCCATTAGTATTTTTTTGTACTATACCTTTATTATGGCACTTGTTTAATTTTGTATTTGCTATTTGCATGTCTGTTTCCATCAGTACTTTTAAACTTACTTAGAAAAGGGACTGTATGTTACTTTTGTTTCAGTTACAGCACAACCTGACACATATATTCACTGCATGTGGTATATGCTCAATAAATATTGGCTGAATTTCAGCATTTAGTATTTTAGTTGAATGGTTTAATTTTTGATTATCTACATATTGGAAGGTGGTCATCTTTTTTTCCTTTTTTTTTTTTTTGATGGAGTCTCCCTCCGTCACCCAGGCTAGAGTGCAGTAGTGCGATCTTGGCTCACTGCAACCTCCACCTCCCGAGTTCAACCAATTCTCCTGCCTCAGCCTCCCGAGTAGCTGGGATTATAGGCGCCCGCCACCATACCTGGCTGTTTGTGTGTGTGTGTGTGTGTGTGTGTGTGTGTGTGTGTGTGTGTGTTTTTAAGTAGAGACAGGGTTTCACCATGTTGGTCAGGCCAGTCCCGAACTCCTGACCTCAGATGATCCTCCCACCTCAGCCTCCCAAAGTGCTGGGATTATAGGCGTGAGCCACTGTGCCCGGCCAGAAGGGGGTCATCTTTAAAAAATGGAGGCTTCTGTCATTATGGAAAGTAAGTAGGAATAACTTTTGTAAACTGGCTTCTGCTTAGATTCATCAGGTGAAGAAATGCTATGGCTAATAGCACTCTTCACTAATTGGTATATCTGCTTTGGGCTATTGAAAAATGGCTGATTCTTGTTATTCTCTTATGGAAGTGCTTTCAAAGTAGAACAGAAGTTAGGAACGTAGGAAATCTATCAGCTGGAAAATGAAACTGAGTAATTGAGTTAAGTTAAAATGAAAATAATTGGCATTTGCTCTATCCTAGATGATATCATCAAGTTGAATCGAAAGGAAGGGAAGAAGCAGAATTTTCCAAGACTAAATAGAAGACTCCTCCAGCAAAGTGGTGCCCGGCAATTCAGGATGAGAGTACGGTGGGGAATCCAACAGAATTCTGGTAAGTTTTGAAAGGAAGCTTTAGGCCGGGCGCGGTGGCTCAAGCCTGTAATCCCAGCACTTTGGGAGGCCGAGACGGGCGGATCACGAGGTCAGGAGATCGAGACCATCCTGGCTAACACGGTGAAACCCCATCTCTACTAAAAAAAAAAATACAAAAAACTAGCCGGACGTGGTGGCGGCGCCTGTAGTCCCAGCTACTCGGGAGGCTGAGGCAGGAGAATGGCGGGAACCCGGGAGGTGGAGCTTGCAGTGAGCTAAGATCCGGCCACTGCACTCCAGCCCCGGCGATAGAGCGAGACTCTGTCTCAAAAAAAAAAAAAAGAAAAGCTTTAATGAAAAGCTGTTATTTGTGTGTTCATAGTGTACTGTCTTTAGCGTATGCTTAATGTGGAGGAAATGCATCAGTACTCTTTGTGTTTTGTGTTTCCTCTATGCCTAGGTTTTTGTTTAGATCTAAAACCTGGTAAAAATTTCAGTAGCCTTCCATAGGCATAACACTGTTTCTTAAACATTTTAAGTCATTTAAAAGTAACTTCAGTTTATACATAGTCTAAATTATATTCAGAGTTTAGAATTGCAAAGGATCTCATAAATCATGAGCTCCTATCTCCATCCAAGTGAGATGTTCCTTTACTAGTCTGCCTAATGGATGACTAACTCCAGCTTAAATAGATTCAGCGAAGGAGCATACTGCCTCACAAGCATGAGCCACTGTGCTTGGCCTCTTAATTTGAATTAAAGCATGCCTGGCACTTTAGTAAAGTTATAGAAAGCAAATTCTCTTTTGTATATGAGAACTCTTTAATTATGTGGAGACTACTATTACATTCTGCGTAGAAAATGACCTTCAGACTCCTTATCTTATCATCCAAGAACTTTAGGATTTGTTGAATCTTAATGCTTTAGATCTAATGTGGAACTCTATATATTTAGTTGTTTTTGACAATCTGGAAGCTTATTTATTTATATTTATGTTATTTATAACCATTATATATTACCATTATATATATAACCATTTTTGTATTTATATTATTTATAATCATCTCTATTGTAGGCCGTAATTGAATACTAATATATATGGCTTGTTAATTTCTTTATCAGCAATATCAGAATTTTAGAATAAATCTTTGTTCAAATAAAAGAACTAAACCTTTTCAGATATGTAAAATTTTGTTTGACAAACTAACTTCCAAATTGATTTTTATTCTATATGTTGCAAAACATAAAAATAATCTCCAGTAGGTTGAACATAATTCTGTGTTTACAGCTAATATCCCATTATATCCTCAAAATATGTATAACTGAAGCCTAGCACAGTGGTTCATACCTGTAATCCCAGAAATTTGGGAGGATCAGTTGAATCCAGGAATCTGAGACCAGCTTGGGCAACGCAGGGAGACCTGTCTCTACAAAAAATTTAAAAAATTAGCTAGGTGTGGTGGTACCTCCTTCTGGTCCCAGCCACTTGGGAGGCTGAGGTGGGAAGATGGCTTGAGCCTGGGAGATCAAGGCCACAATGAGCCATGATGGCACCGCAGCACTCCAGCATGAGACTCTGTCTCAAGAAAAGTACATGCAACTGAGATTGGGCCCTAAAAAGAAACTATTCATCTGTAATAATTTTTTGAATGGTTGAACCTAAGGGAGTGAATTTCATGACAGGTATTTAACTGTAGCAAATGAAGTTTAGTTCCAGTGATTTATATTTACATTTTTTCTTTGAGATGGAGTTTCGCTCTTGTTGCCCAGGCTGGAGTGCAATGGTGCGATCTTGGCTCGCTGCAGCCTCCACCTCCCAGATTCAAGCTATTCTCCTGCCTTAGTCTCCCAAGTAGCTGGGATTACAGGCATGCGCCACCATGCACAGCTAATTTTGTATTTATAGGAGAGATGGGGTTTCTCCATATTGTTCAGGCTGGTCTCGAACTCCCAACTTCAGGTGATCTACCTGCCTTGGTCTCCTGCCTCGGCCCCCCAGAGCGCTGGGATTACAGGAGTAAGCCACTGTGCCCAGCCTAAATATTTCTTATAAATGTTATTGAACATACTATGTATTTTTTGTATTATTTGTTTGTTTTTGTATTATTTGTTTTTAAAATAACTGTTGAGAGTTCATTGAAGCCAGAAATATATTCATTAATTAATGTTTATCAAATATTTAACATTAATATATTTCAGTGTTAAATACTTGATAGATACTCTAACCTGATTGGGTCCTAGGGTTATATAAAGATATGATCTTCTACTTCAAGGAATTAATTTCCAGTATTAGAGATAAGATGGAGAAGGTAGTATGGGAGAAATGTTGTAAGAGAAATTCAAATAGTATTATAGGACTTTAGAGATTTTGTACTAAGAAGATCAGGAGTGATTTCATGAATAAGGTGAAATGTGAGCTGGTCCTTGAAGGATCAGAAAAGCTTTTCTTTTATGGATGTTATGATCTGAGCCTTGAAATAAATGATATCTAGGGGCAGCTTAGGATCTCATAAGATTGAGCTTGTCCTTGTATGTTTACTGCTTACATGTGACAGGGGCTAAAATAGAACAGCTGCCACTGTTACTGAATGTACAGAGATAGAAGATTGTCTTAAATTATGATTGGCTAGGAAAAAGTTCAGATTTCCACTTTGTAATGTTAATGAGGATGTTAGCTTGAGGTAAGAGAAATAATTAGGACAGAGAGCTCTTTGCAGATCCGCAGTATGATTTCTGATGGCTGAACAAGTCAGTGAATGAAATCTTTCTAACTTCATGTGTGAATAATTAGGCACTCAGTAAATACTTGGAGAAACAACCCAGGTGTTCTTCAGTGGTAGAATGTATAGAGTGTTCTTCAGTGGTAAAATGTATAGAGTCATTCTACAGTGGTAGAATATATAGAGTCATTCTACAGTGGTAGAATATATAGAGTTCTTCAGTGGTAGAGTGTAGAGTGTTCTTCAGTGGCAGAATGTATAGAGTGTTCTTCAGTGGTAGAAGGTATAGAGTGTTCTTCAGTGATAGAATGTATAGAGTCATTCTACAGTGGCAGAATATATAGAGTGTTCTTCAGTGGTATAGAGTGTTCTTCAGTGGTAGAATGTATGGAGTTCTTCAGTGGTAGAATGTATAGAGTTCTTCAGTGGTAGAATGTATAGAGTTGTTCTTCAGTGGTAGAATATATAGAGTTGTATAGAGTTGTTCTTCAGTGGTAGAATGTATAGAGTGTTCTTCAGTGGTAGAATGTATAGAGTTGTTCTCAAAATGTCATCAGGGACCCTCGGGGATCCCTAAGACATAGGGGATCCACAAGATCAAAACTAATTTAATATTAATACTAAGGCATTAGTTGTATTTTCACTCTTGCTCTCTCAGGAATGTACAGTAGGCTTTTCTGGAGTCTACATGGTATCTGATAATTAAAGTAGATTGAATGCAAAAGCAGGATCTTAGTTCAGTGGGCTGTAACAAAGTACTGTAGACTAGGTAGCTTATAAACAACAGAAGTTTATATTGCACAGTTTTGGAGATTAGCAGTTCAAGGTCAGGATGTCAGCAAGGTCAGATTCTGGTGAGGGTTCTCTTCCAGGTTGCGGACTTTGGACTTCTTGTGGTATCCTTGTGTGGCAGAAAGAAGGCTAGAGAGCTCTCCAGGGTCACTTTTGTAAGGACACTAATCCCATTCACGATGGCTCCATCCTTATGACTTTACCTCCCGAAGTCCTCACCTGTTAATACCATCATATTAAGTGTTAGTACTTCAACATGTGAATTTTGGAGAACTACAAACATTCAGTCCTTAACAAGCAGTTGTGAGAATCTGGTTGTCTTCTATTAAGGCAAACACCAAAGAGATCCAAAAACAACACTCTTCTTACTAAATATTTTTGTTTGTTTTAGAAAATAAAAATAACTAGGCCAGGCTCAGTGGCTCAGCCTGTAATCCCAGCACTTTGGGAGGCCGAGGCAGGTGGATCATGAGATCAGGAGATCGAGACTGTCCTGGCTAACACGGTGAAACCCTGTCTCTACTAAAAATACAAAAAATTAGCCAGGTGTGGTGGTGGGCACCTGTAGTCCCAGCTACTCGAGAGGCTGAGGCAGGAGAAAGGCGTGAACCCGGGAGGTGGAGCTTGCAGTGAGCTGAGATTGCAGCCACTGCACTCCAACCTGAGAGACAGAGCAAGACTCTGTCTCCAAAAAAAAAAAAACACACACACACACACACAGAAAAACAAAAAACTAATGGATACCAGGCTTAATACCTCAGTGATGGAATAATCTGTACAGCAAACCCCTGTGATACATGTTTATGTATGTAATAAACCTGCACATCCTGCACATGTACCCCAACCTTAAAATAAAAGTTAAAATTTGTTACTTTTCATTTAAAAGAGATGTGTATCCTATGTGTAATGAGTTTATTATTATTAAGTGAAATGGTTTTAACT